>NW_027525288.1:0-21423 GCF_052094955.1 Ictidomys tridecemlineatus | reverse complement strand
GAAACCGGTTACTGCCAACGAACGGTTTAACCTAGAAGAACGAAATTTGGCGAGCCAAGTGGGATTGGTGTACTGATCATTACCTGAAAGTTTCATCAAGATTGGGTGAAAAAGTGTGTGCTGAGATTTCAGGCAACTCGTAGTTTTTTGGAAGCTTGGCAGGCCCTTTCCATGAAAGTGATTCTCGCCAGTCTCTGCTTAGGGCTACATCAACAGCAAACAAACCATAGAGATAGAACTTGAAACCGCTTTATTGTGTCAAGTTTCAAAGAGCTAGCACAAACTGTGTTTGATTTAGAGTTCCAAATACATGTATCCCTCTAGGAGAAAACAGAGTGAAACCTCAAAATGAAACCGGTTACTGCCAACGAACGGTTTAACCTAGAAGAACGAAATTTGGCGAGCCAAGTGGGATTGGTGTACTGATCATTACCTGAAAGTTTCATCAAGATTGGGTGAAAAAGTGTGTGCTGAGATTTCAGGCAACTCGTAGTTTTTTGGAAGCTTGGCAGGCCCTTTCCATGAAAGTGATTCTCGCCAGTCTCTGCTTAGGGCTACATCAACAGCAAACAAACCATAGAGATAGAACTTGAAACTGCTTTATTGTCAAGTTTCAAAGAGCTAGAACAAACCGCGTTTGATTTCGAGTTCCAAATACATGTATCCCTATAGGAGAAAACAGAGTGAAACCTCAAAATGAAACCGGTTACTGCCAACGAACGGTTTAACCTAGAAGAACGAAATTTGGCGAGCCAAGTGGGATTGGTGTACTGATCATTACCTGAAAGTTTCATCAAGATTGGGTGAAAAAGTGTGTGCTGAGATTTCAGGCAACTCGTAGTTTTTTAGAAGCTTGGCAGGCCCTTTCCATGAAAGTGATCCTCGCCAGTCTCTGCTTAGGGCTACATCACAGCAAACAAACCATAGAAATAGAACTTGAAACCGCTTTATTGTGTCAAGTTTCAAAGAGCTAGCACAAACTGTGTTTGATTTAGAGTTCCAAATACATGTATCCCTATATGAGAAAACAGAGTGAAACCTCAAAATGAAACCGGTTACTGCCAACGAATGGTTTAACCTAGAAGAACGAAATTTGGCGAGCCAAGTGGGATTGGTGTACTGATCATTACCTGAAAGTTTCATCAGATTGGGTGAAAAAGTGTGTGGTGAGATTTCAGGCAACTCGTAGTTTTTTGGAAGCTTGGCAGGCCCTTTCCATGAAAGTGATTCTCGCCAGTCTCTGCTTAGGGCTACATCAACAGCAAACAAACCATAGAGATAGAACTTGAAACTGCTTTATTGTGTCAAGTTTCAAAGAGCTAGCACAAACCGTGTTTGATTTAGAGTTCCAAATACATGTATCCCTATAGGAGAAAACAGAGTGAAACCTCAAAATGAAACCGGTTACTGCCAACGAACGGTTTAACCTAGAAGAACGAAATTTGGCGAGCCAAGTGGGATTGGTGTACTGATCATTACCTGAAAGTTTCATCAAGATTGGGTGAAAAAGTGTGTGCTGAGATTTCAGGCAACTCGTAGTTTTTTGGAAGCTTGGCAGGCCCTTTCCATGAAAGTGATTCTCGCCAGTCTCTGCTTAGGGCTACATCAACAGCAAACAAACCATAGAGATAGAACTAGAAACCGCTTTATTGTGTCAAGTTTCAAAGAGCTAGCACAAACTGTGTTTGATTCAGAGTTCCAAATACATGTATCCCTCTAGGAGAAAACAGAGTGAAACCTCAAAATGAAACCGGTTACTGCCAACGAACGCTTTAACCTAGAAGAACGAAATTTGGCGAGCCAAGTGGGATTGGTGTACTGATCATTACCTGAAAGTTTCATCAAGATTGGGTGAAAAAGTGTGTGCTGAGATTTCAGGCAACTCGTAGTTTTTTGGAAGCTTGGCAGGCCCTTTCCATGAAAGTGATTCTCGCCAGTCTCTGCTTAGGGCTACATCAACAGCAAACAAACCATAGAGATAGAACTTGAAACTGCTTTATTGTGTCAAGTTTCAAAGAGCTAGCACAAACTGCGTTTGATTTCGAGTTCCAAATACATGTATCCCTATAGGAGAAAACAGAGTGAAACCTCAAAATGAAACCGGTTACTGCCAATGAACGTTTTAACCTAGAAGAACGAAATTTGGCAATCCAAGTGGGATTGGTGTACTGATCATTACCTGAAAGTTTCATCAAGATTGGGTGAAAAAGTGTGTGCTGAGATTTCAGGCAACGCGTAGTTTTTTAGAAGCTTGGCAGGCCCTTTCCATGAAAGTGATCCTCGCCAGTCTCTGCTTAGGGCTACATCACAGCAAACAAACCATAGAAATAGAACTTGAAACCGCTTTATTGTGTCAAGTTTCAAAGAGCTAGCACAAACCGCGTTTGATTTACACTTCCAAATACATGTATCCCTATAGGAGAAAACAGAGTGAAACCTCAAAATGAAACCGGTTACTGCCAACGAACGGTTTAACCTAGAAGAACGAAATTTGGCGAGCCAAGTGGGATTGGTGTACTGATCATTACCTGAAAGTTTCATCAAGATTGGGTGAAAAAGTGTGTGCTGAGATTTCAGGCAACTCGTAGTTTTTTGGAAGCTTGGCAGGCCCTTTCCATGAAAGTGATTCTCGCCAGTCTCTGCTTAGGGCTACATCAACAGCAAACAAACCATAGAGATAGAACTTGAAACCGCTTTATTGTGTCAAGTTTCAAAGAGCTAGCACAAACTGTGTTTGATTTAGAGTTCCAAATACATGTATCCCTCTAGGAGAAAACAGAGTGAAACCTCAAAATGAAACCGGTTACTGCCAACGAACGGTTTAACCTAGAAGAACGAAATTTGGCGAGCCAAGTGGGATTGGTGTACTGATCATTACCTGAAAGTTTCATCAAGATTGGGTGAAAAAGTGTGTGCTGAGATTTCAGGCAACTCGTAGTTTTTTGGAAGCTTGGCAGGCCCTTTCCATGAAAGTGATTCTCGCCAGTCTCTGCTTAGGGCTACATCAACAGCAAACAAACCATAGAGATAGAACTTGAAACTGCTTTATTGTGTCAAGTTTCAAAGAGCTAGAACAAACCGCGTTTGATTTCGAGTTCCAAATACATGTATCCCTATAGGAGAAAACAGAGTGAAACCTCAAAATGAAACCGGTTACTGCCAACGAACGGTTTAACCTAGAAGAACGAAATTTGGCGAGCCAAGTGGGATTGGTGTACTGATCATTACCTGAAAGTTTCATCAAGATTGGGTGAAAAAGTGTGTGCTGAGATTTCAGGCAACTCGTAGTTTTTTAGAAGCTTGGCAGGCCCTTTCCATGAAAGTGATCCTCGCCAGTCTCTGCTTAGGGCTACATCACAGCAAACAAACCATAGAAATAGAACTTGAAACCGCTTTATTGTGTCAAGTTTCAAAGAGCTAGCACAAACTGTGTTTGATTTAGAGTTCCAAATACATGTATCCCTATATGAGAAAACAGAGTGAAACCTCAAAATGAAACCGGTTACTGCCAACGAATGGTTTAACCTAGAAGAACGAAATTTGGCGAGCCAAGTGGGATTGGTGTACTGATCATTACCTGAAAGTTTCATCAGATTGGGTGAAAAAGTGTGTGGTGAGATTTCAGGCAACTCGTAATTTTTTGGAAGCTTGGCAGGCCCTTTCCATGAAAGTGATTCTCGCCAGTCTCTGCTTAGGGCTACATCAACAGCAAACAAACCATAGAGATAGACCTTGAAACTGCTTTATTGTGTCAAGTTTCAAAGAGCTAGCACAAACCGTGTTTGTTTTAGAGTTCCAAATACATGTATCCCTATAGGAGAAAACAGAGTGAAACCTCAAAATGAAACCGGTTACTGCCATCAAACGGTTTAACCTAGAAGAATGAAATTTGGCGAGCCAAGTGGGATTGGTGTACTGATCATTACCTGAAAGTTTCATCAAGATTGGGTGAAAAAGTGTGTGCTGAGATTTCAGGCAACTCGTAGTTTTTTGGAAGCTTGGCAGGCCCTTTCCATGAAAGTGATTCTCGCCAGTCTCTGCTTAGGGCTACATCAACAGCAAACAAACCATAGAGATAGAACTTGAAACTGCTTTATTGTGTCAAGTTTCAAAGAGCTAGCACAAACCGTGTTTGATTTAGAGTTCCAAATACATGTATCCCTATAGGAGAAAACAGAGTGAAACCTCAAAATGAAACCGGTTACTGCCAACGAACGGTTTAACCTAGAAGAACGAAATTTGGAAAGCCAAGTGGGATTGGTGTACTGATCATTACCTGATAGTATCATCAAGATTGGGTGAAAAAGTATCTCCTGAGATTTCAGGCAACTCGAAGTTTTTTGGAAGCTTGGAAGGCCCTTTCCATGAAAGTGATTCTCGCCAGTCTCTGCTTAGGGCTACATCAACAGCAAACAAACTATAGAGATAGAACTTGAAACTTCTTTATTGTGTCAAGTTTCAAAGAGCTAGCACAAACCGTGTGTGATTTAGAGTTCCAAATACATGTATCTCTATAGGAGAAAACAGAGTGAAACCTCAAAATGAAACCGGTTATTGCCAATGAACGGTTTAACCTAGAAGAACGAAATTTGGTGAGCCAAGTGGGATTGGTGTACTGATCATTACCTGAAAGTTTCATCAAGATTGGGTTAAAAAGTGTGTGCTGAGATTTCAGGCAACTCGTAGTTTTTTGGAAGCTTGGCAGGCCCTTTCCATGAAAGTGATTCTCGCCAGTCTCTGCTTAGGGCTACATCAACAGCAAACAAACCATAGAGATAGAACTTGAAACTGCTTTATTTTGTCAAGTTTCAAAGAGCTAGCACAAACCGTGTTTGATTTAGAGTTCCAAATACATGTATCCCTATAGGAGAAAACAGAGTGAAACCTCAAAATGAAACCGGTTACTGCCAACGAACGGTTTAACCTAGAAGAACGAAATTTGGCGAGCCAAGTGGGATTGGTGTACTGATCATTACCTGAAAGTTTCATCAAGATTGGGTGAAAAAGTGTGTGCTGAGATTTCAGGCAACTCGTAGTTTTTTGGAAGCTTGGCAGGCCCTTTCCATGAAAGTGATTCTCGCCAGTCTCTGCTTAGGGCTACATCAACAGCAAACAAACCATAGAGATAGAACTTGAAACTACTTTATTGTGTCAAGTTTCAAAGAGCTAGCACAAACCGTGTTTGATTTAGAGTTCCAAATACATGTATCCCTATAGGAGAAAACAGAGTGAAACCTCAAAATGAAACCGGTTACTGCCAACGAACGGTTTAACCTAGAAGCACGAAATTTGGCGAGCCAAGTGGGATTGGTGTACTGATCATTACCTGCAACTTTCATCAAGATTGGGTGAAAAAGTGTGTGCTGAGATTTCAGGCAACTCGTAGTTTTTTGGAAGCTTGGCAGGCCCTTTCCATGAAAGTGATTCTCGCCAGTCTCTGCTTAGGGCTACATCAACAGCAAAGAAACCATAGAGATAGAACTTGAAACCGCTTTATTGTGTCAAGTTTCAAAGAGCTAGCACAAACCGTGTTTTTTTTAGAGTTCCAAATACATGTATCCCTATAGGAGAAAACAGAGTGAAACCTCAAAATGAAACCGGTTACTGCCAACGAACGGTTTAACCTAGAAGAACGAAATTTGGAAAGCCAAGTGGGATTGGTGTACTGATCATTACCTGATAGTATCATCAAGATTGGGTGAAAAAGTATCTCCTGAGATTTCAGGCAACTCGAAGTTTTTTGGAAGCTTGGAAGGCCCTTTCCATGAAAGTGATTCTCGCCAGTCTCTGCTTAGGGCTACATCAACAGCAAACAAACTATAGAGATAGAACTTGAAACTTCTTTATTGTGTCAAGTTTCAAAGAGCTAGCACAAACCGTGTGTGATTTAGAGTTCCAAATACATGTATCTCTATAGGAGAAAACAGAGTGAAACCTCAAAATGAAACCGGTTATTGCCAATGAACGGTTTAACCTAGAAGAACGAAATTTGGTGAGCCAAGTGGGATTGGTGTACTGATCATTACCTGAAAGTTTCATCAAGATTGGGTTAAAAAGTGTGTGCTGAGATTTCAGGCAACTCGTAGTTTTTTGGAAGCTTGGCAGGCCCTTTCCATGAAAGTGATTCTCGCCAGTCTCTGCTTAGGGCTACATCAACAGCAAACAAACCATAGAGATAGAACTTGAAACTGCTTTATTTTGTCAAGCAAAGAGCTTAGCCACAAACCGTGTTTGATTTAGAGTTCCAAATACATGTATCCTATAGGAGAAAACAGAGTGAAACCTCAAAATGAAACCGGTTACTGCCAACGAACGGTTTAACCTAGAAGAACGAAATTTGGCGAGCCAAGTGGGATTGGTGTACTGATCATTACCTGAAAGTTTCATCAAGATTGGGTGAAAAAGTGTGTGCTGAGATTTCAGGCAACTCGTAGTTTTTTGGAAGCTTGGCAGGCCCTTTCCATGAAAGTGATTCTCGCCAGTCTCTGCTTAGGGCTACATCAACAGCAAACAAACCATAGAGATAGAACTTGAAACTACTTTATTGTGTCAAGTTTCAAAGAGCTAGCACAAACCGTGTTTGATTTAGAGTTCCAAATACATGTATCCCTATAGGAGAAAACAGAGTGAAACCTCAAAATGAAACCGGTTACTGCCAACGAACGGTTTAACCTAGAAGCACGAAATTTGGCGAGCCAAGTGGGATTGGTGTACTGATCATTACCTGCAACTTTCATCAAGATTGGGTGAAAAAGTGTGTGCTGAGATTTCAGGCAACTCGTAGTTTTTTGGAAGCTTGGCAGGCCCTTTCCATGAAAGTGATTCTCGCCAGTCTCTGCTTAGGGCTACATCAACAGCAAAGAAACCATAGAGATAGAACTTGAAACCGCTTTATTGTGTCAAGTTTCAAAGAGCTAGCACAAACCGTGTTTTTTTTAGAGTTCCAAATACATGTATCCCCTATAGGAGAAAACAGAGTGAAACCTCAAATGAAACCGGTTACTGCCAACGAACGGTTTAACCTAGAAGAACGAAATTTGGCGAGCCAAGTGGGATTGGTGTACTGATCATTACCTGAAAAGTGTCATCAAGATTGGGTGAAAAAGTGTGTGCTGAGATTTCAGGCAACTCGTAGTTTTTTGGAAGCTTGGCAGGCCCTTTCCATGAAAGTGATTCTCGCCAGTCTCTGCTTAGGGCTACATCAACAGCAAACAAACCATAGAGATAGAACTTGAAACTGCTTTATTGTGTCAAGTTTCAAAGAGCTAGCACAAACCGTGTTTGATTTAGAGTTCCAAATACATGTATCCCTATAGGAGAAAACAGAGTGAAACCTCAAATGAAACCGGTTACTGCCATCAAACGGTTTAACCTAGAAGAACGAAATTTGGCGAGCCAAGTGGGATTGGTGTACTGATCATTACCTGCAAGTTTCATCAAGATTGGGTGAAAAATGTGTGTGCTGAGATTTCAGGCAACTCGTAGTTTTTTGGAAGCTTGGCAGGCCCTTTACATGAAAGTGATTCTCGCCAGTCTCTGCTTAGGGATACATCAACAGCAAACAAACCATAGAGATAGAACTTGAAACCGCTTTATTGTGTCAAGTTTCAAAGAGCTAGCACAAACCGTGTTTGTTTTAGAGTTCCAAATACATGTATCCCTATAGGAGAAAACAGAGTGAAACCTCAAAATGAAACCGGTTACTGCCAACGAAGGGTTTAACCTAGAAGAACGAAATTTGGCGAGCCAAGTGGGATTGGTGTACTGATCATTACCTAAAAGTTTCATCAAGATTGGGTGAAAAAGTGTGTGCTGAGATTTCAGGCAACTCGTAGTTTTTTGGAAGCTTGGCAGGCCCTTTCCATGAAAGTGATTCTCGCCAGTCTCTGCTTAGGGCTACATCAACAGCAAACAAACCATAGAGATAGAACTTGAAACTGCTTTATTGTGTCAAGTTTCAAAGAGCTAGCACAAACCGTGTTTGATTTAGAGTTCCAAATACATGTAACCTATGGGACAAAACAGAGTGAAACCTCCAAATGAAACCGGTTACTGCCAACGAACGGTTCAACCTAGAAAAACGAAATTTGGCGAGCCAAGTGGGATTGGTGTACTGATCATTACCTGAAAGTTTCATCAAGATTGGGTGAAAAAGTGTGTGCTGAGATTTCAGGCAACTTGTAGTTTTTTGGAAGCTTGGCAGGCCCTTTCCATGAAAGTGATTCTCGCCAGTCTCTGCTTAGGGCTACATCAACAGCAAACAAACCATAGAGATAGAACTTGAAACTGCTTTATTGTGTCAAGTTTCAAAGAGCTAGCACAAACCGTGTTTGATTTAGAGTTCTAAATACATGTATCCCTATAGGGGAAAACAGAGTGAAACCTCAAAATGAAACCGGTTACTGCCAACGAACGGTTTAACCTAGAAGAACGAAATTTGGCGAGCCAAGTGGGATTGGTGTACTGATCATTACCTGAAAGTTTCATCAAGATTGGGTGAAAAAGTGTGTGCTGAGATTTCAGGCAACTCGTAGTTTTTTGGAAGCTTGGCAGGCCCTTTCCATGAAAGTGATTCTCGCCAGTCTCTGCTTAGGGCTACATCAACAGCAAACAAACCATAGAGATAGAACTTGAAACTGCTTTATTGTGTCAAGTTTCAAAGAGCTAGAACAAACCGCGTTTGATTTCGAGTTCCAAATACATGTATCCCTATAGGAGAAAACAGAGTGAAACCTCAAAATGAAACCGGTTACTGCCAACGAACGGTTTAACCTAGAAGAACGAAATTTGGCGAGCCAAGTGGGATTGGTGTACTGATCATTACCTGAAAGTTTCATCAAGATTGGGTGAAAAAGTGTGTGCTGAGATTTCAGGCAACTCGTAGTTTTTTAGAAGCTTGGCAGGCCCTTTCCATTAAAGTGATCCTCGCCAGTCTCTGCTTAGGGCTACATCACAGCAAACAAACCATAGAAATAGAACTTGAAACCGCTTTATTGTGTCAAGTTTCAAAGAGCTAGCACAAACTGTGTTTGATTTAGAGTTCCAAATACATGTATCCCTATATGAGAAAACAGAGTGAAACCTCAAAATGAAACCGGTTA
Source organism: Ictidomys tridecemlineatus (assembly GCF_052094955.1). NCBI lineage: Eukaryota > Metazoa > Chordata > Mammalia > Rodentia > Sciuridae > Ictidomys > Ictidomys tridecemlineatus. The sequence continues at coordinate 12,322 of NW_027525288.1, read as the reverse complement.
CTGCCAACGAATGGTTTAACCTAGAAGAACGAAATTTGGCGAGCCAAGTGGGATTGGTGTACTGATCATTACCTGAAAGTTTCATCAGATTGGGTGAAAAAGTGTGTGGTGAGATTTCAGGCAACTCGTAATTTTTTGGAAGCTTGGCAGGCCCTTTCCATGAAAGTGATTCTCGCCAGTCTCTGCTTAGGGCTACATCAACAGCAAACAAACCATAGAGATAGACCTTGAAACTGCTTTATTGTGTCAAGTTTCAAAGAGCTAGCACAAACCGTGTTTGTTTTAGAGTTCCAAATACATGTATCCCTATAGGAGAAAACAGAGTGAAACCTCAAAATGAAACCGGTTACTGCCATCAAACGGTTTAACCTAGAAGAATGAAATTTGGCGAGCCAAGTGGGATTGGTGTACTGATCATTACCTGAAAGTTTCATCAAGATTGGGTGAAAAAGTGTGTGCTGAGATTTCAGGCAACTCGTAGTTTTTTGGAAGCTTGGCAGGCCCTTTCCATGAAAGTGATTCTCGCCAGTCTCTGCTTAGGGCTACATCAACAGCAAACAAACCATAGAGATAGAACTTGAAACTGCTTTATTGTGTCAAGTTTCAAAGAGCTAGCACAAACCGTGTTTGATTTAGAGTTCCAAATACATGTATCCCTATAGGAGAAAACAGAGTGAAACCTCAAAATGAAACCGGTTACTGCCAACGAACGGTTTAACCTAGAAGAACGAAATTTGGAAAGCCAAGTGGGATTGGTGTACTGATCATTACCTGATAGTATCATCAAGATTGGGTGAAAAAGTATCTCCTGAGATTTCAGGCAACTCGAAGTTTTTTGGAAGCTTGGAAGGCCCTTTCCATGAAAGTGATTCTCGCCAGTCTCTGCTTAGGGCTACATCAACAGCAAACAAACTATAGAGATAGAACTTGAAACTTCTTTATTGTGTCAAGTTTCAAAGAGCTAGCACAAACCGTGTGTGATTTAGAGTTCCAAATACATGTATCTCTATAGGAGAAAACAGAGTGAAACCTCAAAATGAAACCGGTTATTGCCAATGAACGGTTTAACCTAGAAGAACGAAAATTGGTGAGCCAAGTGGGATTGGTGTACTGATCATTACCTGAAAGTTTCATCAAGATTGGGTTAAAAAGTGTGTGCTGAGATTTCAGGCAACTCGTAGTTATTTGGAAGCTTGGCAGGCCCTTTCCATGAAAGTGATTCTCGCCAGTCTCTGCTTAGGGCTACATCAACAGCAAACAAACCATAGAGATAGAACTTGAAACTGCTTTATTTTGTCAAGTTTCAAAGAGCTAGCACAAACCGTGTTTGATTTAGAGTTCCAAATACATGTATCCCTATAGGAGAAAACAGAGTGAAACCTCAAAATGAAACCGGTTACTGCCAACGAACGGTTTAACCTAGAAGAACGAAATTTGGCGAGCCAAGTGGGATTGGTGTACTGATCATTACCTGAAAGTTTCATCAAGATTGGGTGAAAAAGTGTGTGCTGAGATTTCAGGCAACTCGTAGTTTTTTGGAAGCTTGGCAGGCCCTTTCCATGAAAGTGATTCTCGCCAGTCTCTGCTTAGGGCTACATCAACAGCAAACAAACCATAGAGATAGAACTTGAAACTACTTTATTGTGTCAAGTTTCAAAGAGCTAGCACAAACCGTGTTTGATTTAGAGTTCCAAATACATGTATCCCTATAGGAGAAAACAGAGTGAAACCTCAAAATGAAACCGGTTACTGCCAACGAACGGTTTAACCTAGAAGCACGAAATTTGGCGAGCCAAGTGGGATTGGTGTACTGATCATTACCTGCAACTTTCATCAAGATTGGGTGAAAAAGTGTGTGCTGAGATTTCAGGCAACTTGTAGTTTTTTGGAAGCTTGGCAGGCCCTTTCCATGAAAGTGATTCTCGCCAGTCTCTGCTTAGGGCTACATCAACAGCAAAGAAACCATAGAGATAGAACTTGAAACCGCTTTATTGTGTCAAGTTTCAAAGAGCTAGCACAAACCGTGTTTTTTTTAGAGTTCCAAATACATGTATCCCTATAGGAGAAAACAGAGTGAAACCTCAAAATGAAACCGGTTACTGCCAACGAACGGTTTAACCTAGAAGAACGAAATTTGGCGAGCCAAGTGGGATTGGTGTACTGATCATTACCTGAAAGTGTCATCAAGATTGGGTGAAAAAGTGTGTGCTGAGATTTCAGGCAACTCGTAGTTTTTTGGAAGCTTGGCAGGCCCTTTCCATGAAAGTGATTCTCGCCAGTCTCTGCTTAGGGCTACATCAACAGCAAACAAACCATAGAGATAGAACTTGAAACTGCTTTATTGTGTCAAGTTTCAAAGAGCTAGCACAAACCGTGTTTGATTTAGAGTTCCAAATACATGTATCCCTATAGGAGAAAACAGAGTGAAACCTCAAAATGAAACCGGTTACTGCCAACGAACGGTTTAACCTAGAAGAACGAAATTTGGCGAGCCAAGTGCGATTGGTGTACTGATCATTACCTGCAAGTTTCATCAAGATTGGGTGAAAATGTGTGTGCTGAGATTTCAGGCAACTCGTAGTTTTTTGGAAGCTTGGCAGGCCCTTTACATGAAAGTGATTCTCGCCAGTCTCTGCTTAGGGATACATCAACAGCAAACAAACCATAGAGATAGAACTTGAAACCGCTTTATTGTGTCAAGTTTCAAAGAGCTAGCACAAACCGTGTTTGTTTTAGAGTTCCAAATACATGTATCCCTATAGGAGAAAACAGAGTGAAACCTCAAAATGAAACCGGTTACTGCCAACGAACGGTTTAACCTAGAAGAACGAAATTTGGCGAGCCAAGTGGGATTGGTGTACTGATCATTACCTAAAAGTTTCATCAAGATTGGGTGAAAAAGTGTGTGCTGAGATTTCAGGCAACTCGTAGTTTTTTGGAAGCTTGGCAGGCCCTTTCCATGAAAGTGATTCTCGCCAGTCTCTGCTTAGGGCTACATCAACAGCAAACAAACCATAGAGATAGAACTTGAAACTGCTTTATTGTGTCAAGTTTCAAAGAGCTAGCACAAACCGTGTTTGATTTAGAGTTCCAAATACATGTAACCTATGGGACAAAACAGAGTGAAACCTCCAAATGAAACCGGTTACTGCCAACGAACGGTTCAACCTAGAAAAACGAAATTTGGCGAGCCAAGTGGGATTGGTGTACTGATCATTACCTGAAAGTTTCATCAAGATTGGGTGAAAAAGTGTGTGCTGAGATTTCAGGCAACTTGTAGTTTTTTGGAAGCTTGGCAGGCCCTTTCCATGAAAGTGATTCTCGCCAGTCTCTGCTTAGGGCTACATCAACAGCAAACAAACCATAGAGATAGAACTTGAAACTGCTTTATTGTGTCAAGTTTCAAAGAGCTAGCACAAACCGTGTTTGATTTAGAGTTCTAAATACATGTATCCCTATAGGGGAAAACAGAGTGAAACCTCAAAATGAAACCGGTTACTGCCAACGAACGGTTTGACCTAGAAGAACGAAATTTGGCGAGCCAAGTGGGATTGGTGTACTGATCATTACCTGAAAGTTTCATCAAGATTGGGTGAAAAAGTGTGTGCTGAGATTTCAGGCAACTCGCAGTTTTTTGGAAGCTTGGCAGGCCCTTTCCATGAAAGTGATTGTCGCCAGTCTCTGCTTAGGGCTACATCAACAGCAAACAATCCATAGAGATAGAACTTGAAACTGCTTTATTGTGTCAAGTTTCAAAGAGCCAGCACAAACCGTGTTTGATTTAGATATCCAAATACATGTATCACTATAGGAGAAAACAGAGTGAAACCTCAAAATGAAACCGGTTACTGCCAACGAACGGTTTAACCTAGAAGAACGAAATTTGGCGAGCCAAGTGGGATTGGTGTACTGATAATTACCTGAAAGTTTCATCAAGATTGGGTGAAAAAGTGTTTGCTGAGATTTCAGGCAACTCGTAGTTTTTTGGAAGCTTGGCAGGCCCTTTCCATGAAAGTGATTCTCGCCAGTCTCTGCTTAGGACTACATCAACAGCAAACAAACCATAGAGATAGAACTTGAAACTGCTTTATTGTGTCAAGTTTCAAAGAGCTAGCACAAACCGTGTTTGATTTAGTGTTCCAAATACATGTATCCCTATAGGAGAAAACAGAGTGACCTCAAAATGAAACCAGTTACTGCCAACGAACGGTTTAACCTAGAAGAACGAAATTTGGCGAGCCAAGTGGGATTGGTGTACTGATCATTACCTGAAAGTTTCAGCAAGATTGGTTGAAAAAGTGTGTGCTGAGATTTCAGGCAACTCGTAGTTTTTTGGAAGCTTGGCAGGCCCTTTCCATGAAAGTGATTCTCGCCAGTCTCTGCTTAGGGCTACATCAACAGCAAACAAACCATAGAGATAGAACTTGAAACTGCTTTATTGTGTCAAGTTTCAGAGAGCTAGCACAAACCGTGTTTGATTTAGAGTTCCAAATACATGTATCCCTATAGGAGAAAACAGAGTGAAACCTCAAAATGAAACCGGTTACTGCCAACGAACGGTTTAACCTAGAAGAACGAAATTTGGCGAGCCAAGTGGGATTGGTGTACTGATCATTACCTGAAAGTTTCATCAAGTTTGGGTGAAAAAGTGTGTGCTGAGATTTCAGGCAACTCGTAGTTTTTTGGAAGCTTGGCAGGCCCTTTCCATGAAAGTGATTCTCGCCAGTCTCTGCTTAGGGCTACATCAACAGCAAACAAACCATAGAGATAGAACTTGAAACTGCTTTATTGTGTCAAGTTTCAAAGAGCTAGCACAAACCGTGTTTGTTTTAGAGTTCCAAATACATGTATCCCTATAGGAGAAAACAGAGTGAAACCTCAAAATGAAACCGGTTACTGCCATCAAACGGTTTAACCTAGAAGAATGAAATTTGGCGAGCCAAGTGGGATTGGTGTACTGATCATTACCTGAAAGTTTCATCAAGATTGGGTGAAAAAGTGTGTGCTGAGATTTCAGGCAACTCGTAGTTTTTTGGAAGCTTGGCAGGCCCTTTCCATGAAAGTGATTCTCGCCAGTCTCTGCTTAGGGCTACATCAACAGCAAACAAACCATAGAGATAGAACTTGAAACTGCTTTATTGTGTCAAGTTTCAAAGAGCTAGCACAAACCGTGTTTGATTTAGAGTTCCAAATACATGTATCCCTATAGGAGAAAACAGAGTGAAACCTCAAAATGAAACCGGTTACTGCCAACGAACGGTTTAACCTAGAAGAACGAAATTTGGAAAGCCAAGTGGGATTGGTGTACTGATCATTACCTGATAGTATCATCAAGATTGGGTGAAAAAGTATCTCCTGAGATTTCAGGCAACTCGAAGTTTTTTGGAAGCTTGGAAGGCCCTTTCCATGAAAGTGATTCTCGCCAGTCTCTGCTTAGGGCTACATCAACAGCAAACAAACTATAGAGATAGAACTTGAAACTTCTTTATTGTGTCAAGTTTCAAAGAGCTAGCACAAACCGTGTGTGATTTAGAGTTCCAAATACATGTATCTCTATAGGAGAAAACAGAGTGAAACCTCAAAATGAAACCGGTTACTGCCAATGAACGGTTTAACCTAGAAGAACGAAATTTGGTGAGCCAAGTGGGATTGGTGTACTGATCATTACCTGAAAGTTTCATCAAGATTGGGTTAAAAAGTGTGTGCTGAGATTTCAGGCAACTCGTAGTTTTTTGGAAGCTTGGCAGGCCCTTTCCATGAAAGTGATTCTCGCCAGTCTCTGCTTAGGGCTACATCAACAGCAAAGAAACCATAGAGATAGAACTTGAAACCGCTTTATTGTGTCAAGTTTCAAAGAGCTAGCACAAACCGTGTTTTTTTTAGAGTTCCAAATACATGTATCCCTATAGGAGAAAACAGAGTGAAACCTCAAAATGAAACCGGTTACTGCCAACGAACGGTTTAACCTAGAAGAACGAAATTTGGCGAGCCAAGTGGGATTGGTGTACTGATCATTACCTGAAAGTGTCATCAAGATTGGGTGAAAAAGTGTGTGCTGAGATTTCAGGCAACTCGTAGTTTTTTGGAAGCTTGGCAGGCCCTTTCCATGAAAGTGATTCTCGCCAGTCTCTGCTTAGGGCTACATCAACAGCAAACAAACCATAGAGATAGAACTTGAAACTGCTTTATTGTGTCAAGTTTCAAAGAGCTAGCACAAACCGTGTTTGATTTAGAGTTCCAAATACATGTATCCCTATAGGAGAAAACAGAGTGAAACCTCAAAATGAAACCGGTTACTGCCAACGAACGGTTTAACCTAGAAGAACGAAATTTGGCGAGCCAAGTGCGATTGGTGTACTGATCATTACCTGCAAGTTTCATCAAGATTGGGTGAAAATGTGTGTGCTGAGATTTCAGGCAACTCGTAGTTTTTTGGAAGCTTGGCAGGCCCTTTACATGAAAGTGATTCTCGCCAGTCTCTGCTTAGGGCTACATCAACAGCAAACAAACCATAGAGATAGAACTTGAAACCGCTTTATTGTGTCAAGTTTCAAAGAGCTAGCACAAACCGTGTTTGTTTTAGAGTTCCAAATACATGTATCCCTATAGGAGAAAACAGAGTGAAACCTCAAAATGAAACCGGTTACTGCCAACGAACGGTTTAACCTAGAAGAACGAAATTTGGCGAGCCAAGTGGGATTGGTGTACTGATCATTACCTAAAAGTTTCATCAAGATTGGGTGAAAAAGTGTGTGCTGAGATTTCAGGCAACTCGTAGTTTTTTGGAAGCTTGGCAGGCCCTTTCCATGAAAGTGATTCTCGCCAGTCTCTGCTTAGGGCTACATCAACAGCAAACAAACCATAGAGATAGAACTTGAAACTGCTTTATTGTGTCAAGTTTCAAAGAGCTAGCACAAACCGTGTTTGATTTAGAGTTCCAAATACATGTAACCTATGGGACAAAACAGAGTGAAACCTCCAAATGAAACCGGTTACTGCCAACGAACGGTTCAACCTAGAAGAACGAAATTTGGCGAGCCAAGTGGGATTGGTGTACTGATCATTACCTGAAAGTTTCATCAAGATTGGGTGAAAAAGTGTGTGCTGAGATTTCAGGCAACTTGTAGTTTTTTGAAAGCTTGGCAGGCCCTTTCAATGAAAGTGATTCTCGCCAGTCTCTGCTTAGGGCTACATCAACAGCAAACAAACCATAGAGATAGAACTTGAAACTGCTTTATTGTGTCAAGTTTCAAAGAGCTAGCACAAACCGTGTTTGATTTAGAGTTCTAAATACATGTATCCCTATAGGGGAAAACAGAGTGAAACCTCAAAATGAAACCGGTTACTGCCAACGAACGGTTTGACCTAGAAGAACGAAATTTGGCGAGCCAAGTGGGATTGGTGTACTGATCATTACCTGAAAGTTTCATCAAGATTGGGTGAAAAAGTGTGTGCTGAGATTTCAGGCAACTCGCAGTTTTTTGGAAGCTTGGCAGGCCCTTTCCATGAAAGTGATTGTCGCCAGTCTCTGCTTAGGGCTACATCAACAGCAAACAATCCATAGAGAGAGAACTTGAAACTGCTTTATTGTGTCAAGTTTCAAAGAGCCAGCACAAACCGTGTTTGATTTAGATATCCAAATACATGTATCACTATAGGAGAAAACAGAGTGAAACCTCAAAATGAAACCGGTTACTGCCAACGAACGGTTTAACCTAGAAGAACGAAATTTGGCGAGCCAAGTGGGATTGGTGTACTGATAATTACCTGAAAGTTTCATCAAGATTGGGTGAAAAAGTGTTTGCTGAGATTTCAGGCAACTCGTAGTTTTTTGGAAGCTTGGCAGGCCCTTTCCATGAAAGTGATTCTCGCCAGTCTCTGCTTAGGACTACATCAACAGCAAACAAACCATAGAGATAGAACTTGAAACTGCTTTATTGTGTCAAGTTTCAAAGAGCTAGCACAAACCGTGTTTGATTTAGAGTTCCAAATACATGTATCCCTATAGGAGAAAACAGAGTGACCTCAAAATGAAACCAGTTACTGCCAACGAACGGTTTAACCTAGAAGAACGAAATTTGGCGAGCCAAGTGGGATTGGTGTACTGATCATTACCTGAAAGTTTCAGCAAGATTGGTTGAAAAAGTGTGTGCTGAGATTTCAGGCAACTCGTAGTTTTTTGGAAGCTTGGCAGGCCCTTTCCTTGAAAGTGATTCTCGCCAGTCTCTGCTTAGGGCTACATCAACAGCAAACAAACCATAGAGATAGAACTTGAAACTGCTTTATTGTGTCAAGTTTCCGAGAGCTAGCACAAACCGTGTTTGATTTAGAGTTCCAAATACATGTATCCCTATAGGAGAAAACAGTGAAACCTCAAAATGAAACCGGTTACTGCCAACGAACGGTTTAACCTAGAAGAACGAAATTTGGCGAGCCAAGTGGGATTGGTGTACTGATCATTACCTGAAAGTTTCATCAAGATTGGGTGAAAAAGTGTGTGCTGAGATTTCAGGCAACTCGTAGTTTTTTGGAAGCTTGGCAGGCCCTTTCCATGAAAGTGATTCTCGCCAGTCTCTGCTTAGGGCTACATCAACAGCAAACAAACCATAGAGATAGAACTTGAAACTGCTTTATTGTGTCAAGTTTCAAAGAGCTAGCACAAGCCGTGTTTGATTTAGAGTTCCAAATACATGTATCCCTATGGGAGAAAACAGAGTGAAACCTCAAAATGAAACCGGTTACTGCCAACGAACGGTTTAACCTAGAAGAACGAAACTTGGCGAGCCAAGTGGGATTGGTGTACTGATCATTACCTGAAAATTTCATCAAGATTGGGTGAAAAAGTGTGTGCTGAGATTTCAGGCAACTCGTAGTTTTTTGGAAGCTTGGCAGGCCCTTTCCATGAAAGTGATTCTCGCCAGTCTCTGCTTAGGGCTACATCAACAGCAAACAAACCATAGAGATAGAACTTGAAACTGCTTTATTGTGTCAAGTTTCAAAGAGCTAGCACAAACCGCGTTTGATTTAGAGTTCCAAATACATGTATCCCTTTAGGAGAAAACAGAGTGAAACCTCAAAATGAAACCAGTTACTGCCAACGAATGGTTTAACCTAGAAGAACGAAATTTGGCGAGCAAAGTGGGATTGGTGTACTGATCATTACCTGAAAGTTTCATCAAGATTGGTTGAAAAAGTGTGTGCTGAGATTTCAGGCAACTCGTAGTTTTTTGGAAGCTTGGCAGGCCCTTTCCATGAAAGTGATTCTCGCCAGTCTCTGCTTAGGGCTACATCAACAGCAAACAAACCATGGACATGGAACTTGAAACTGCTTTATTGTGTCAAGTTTCAAAGAGCTAGCACAAACCGCGTTTGATTTACACTTCCAAATACATGCATCCCTATAGGAGAAAACAGAGTGAAACCTCAAAATGAAACCGGTTACTGCAAATGAACGGTTTAACCTAGAAGAACGAAATTTGGCGAGCCAAGTGGGATTGGTGTACTGATCATTACCTAAAAGTTTCATCAAGATTGGGTGAAAAAGTGTGTGCTGAGATTTCAGGCAACTTGTAGTTTTTTGGAACCTTGGCAGGCCCTTTCCATGAAAGTGATTCTCGCCAGTCTCTGCTTAGGGCTACATTAACAGCAAACAAACCATAGAGATAGAACTTGAAACTGCTTTATTGTGTCAAGTTTCAAAGAGCTAGCACAAACCGTGTTTGATTTAGAGTTCCAAATACATGTAACCTATGGGACAAAACAGAGTGAAACGTCAAAATGAAACCGGTTACTGCCAACGAACGGTTTAACCTAGAAGAACGAAATTTGGCGAGCCAAGTGGGATTGTTGTACTGATCATTACCTGAAAGTTTCATCAAGATTGGGTGAAAAAGTGTGTGGTGAGATTTCAGGCAACTCGTAGTTTTTTGGAAGCTTGGCAGGCCCTTTCCATGAAAGTGATTCTCGCCAGTCTCTGCTTAGGGCTACATCAACAGCAAACAAACCATAGAGATAGAACTTGAAACTGCTTTATTGTGTCAAGTTTCAAAGAGCTAGCACACACCGCTTTTGATTTAGAGTTCCAAATACATGTATCCCTATAGGAGAAAGCAGAGTGAAACATCAAAATGAAACCGGTTACTGCTAATGAACGGTTTTAACCTAGAAGAACGAAATTTGGTGAGCCAAGTGGGATTGGTGTACTGATCATTACCTGAAAGTTTCATCAAGATTGGGTGAAAAAGTGTGTGCTGAGATTTCAGGAAACTCATAGCTTTTTGGAAGCTTGGCAGGCCCTTTCCATGAAAGTGATTCTCGCCAGTCTCTGCTTAGGGCTACATCAACAGCAAACAAACCATAGAGATAGAACTTGAAACTGCTTTATTTTGTCAAGTTTCAAAGAGCTAGCACAAACCGTGTTTGATTTAGAGTTCCAAATACATGTATCCCTATAGGAGAAAACAGAGTGAAACCTCAAAATGAAACCGGTTACTGCCAACGAACGGTTTAACCTAGAAGAACGAAATTTGGCGAGCCAAGTGGGATTGGTGTACTGATCATTACCTGAAAGTTTCATCAAGATTGGGTGAAAAAGTGTGTGCTGAGATTTCAGGCAACTCGTAGTTTTTTGGAAGCTTGGCAGGCCCTTTCCATGAAAGTGATTCTCGCCAGTCTCTGCTTAGGGCTACATCAACAGCAAACAAACCATAGAGATAGAACTTGAAACCGCTTTATTGTGTCAAGTTTCAAAGAGCTAGCACAAACCGTGTTTTTTTTAGAGTTCCAAATACATGTATCCCTATAGGAGAAAACAGAGTGAAACCTCAAAATGAAACCGGTTACTGGCAACGAACGGTTTAACCTAGAAGAACGAAATTTGGCGAGCCAAGTGGGATTGGTGTACTGATCATTACCTGAAAGTGTCATCAAGATTGGGTGAAAAAGTGTGTGCTGAGATTTCAGGCAACTCGTAGTTTTTTGGAAGCTTGGCAGGCCCTTTCCATGAAAGTGATTCTCGCCAGTCTCTGCTTAGGGCTACATCAACAGCAAACAAACCATAGAGATAGAACTTGAAACTGCTTTATTGTGTCAAGTTTCAAAGAGCTAGCACAAACCGTGTTTGATTTAGAGTTCCAAATACATGTATCCCTATAGGAGAAAACAGAGTGAAACCTCAAAATGAAACCGGTTACTGCCAACGAACGGTTTAACCTAGAAGAACGAAATTTGGCGAGCCAAGTGCGATTGGTGTACTGATCATTACCTGCAAGTTTCATCAAGATTGGGTGAAAATGTGTGTGCTGAGATTTCAGGCAACTCGTAGTTTTTTGGAAGCTTGGCAGGCCCTTTACATGAAAGTGATTCTCGCCAGTCTCTGCTTAGGGCTACATCAACAGCAAACAAACCATAGAGATAGAACTTGAAACCGCTTTATTGTGTCAAGTTTCAAAGAGCTAGCACAAACCGTGTTTGTTTTAGAGTTCCAAATACATGTATCCCTATAGGAGAAAACAGAGTGAAACCTCAAAATGAAACCGGTTACTGCCAACGAACGGTTTAACCTAGAAGAACGAAATTTGGCGAGCCAAGTGGGATTGGTGTACTGATCATTACCTAAAAGTTTCATCAAGATTGGGTGAAAAAGTGTGTGCTGAGATTTCAGGCAACTCGCAGTTTTTTGGAAGCTTGGCAGGCCCTTTCCATGAAAGTGATTGTCGCCAGTCTCTGCTTAGGGCTACATCAACAGCAAACAATCCATAGAGAGAGAACTTGAAACTGCTTTATTGTGTCAAGTTTCAAAGAGCCAGCACAAACCGTGTTTGATTTAGATATCCAAATACATGTATCACTATAGGAGAAAACAGAGTGAAACCTCAAAATGAAACCGGTTACTGCCAACGAACGGTTTTAACCTAGAAGAACGAAATTTGGCGAGCCAAGTGGGATTGGTGTACTGATAATTACCTGAAAGTTTCATCAAGATTGGGTGAAAAAGTGTTTGCTGAGATTTCAGGCAACTCGTAGTTTTTTGGAAGCTTGGCAGGCCCTTTCCATGAAAGTGATTCTCGCCAGTCTCTGCTTAGGACTACATCAACAGCAAACAAACCATAGAGATAGAACTTGAAACTGCTTTATTGTGTCAAGTTTCAAAGAGCTAGCACAAACCGTGTTTGATTTAGAGTTCCAAATACATGTATCCCTATAGGAGAAAACAGAGTGACCTCAAAATGAAACCAGTTACTGCCAACGAACGGTTTAACCTAGAAGAACGAAATTTGGCGAGCCAAGTGGGATTGGTGTACTGATCATTACCTGAAAGTTT
>NW_027525287.1:0-21442 GCF_052094955.1 Ictidomys tridecemlineatus | reverse complement strand
TGCACCCCAGCCTCCAAACTCTGCTCTCTGTAAGATCCTTTCGCTCCCCAGTTTCCAAATCTGCTCTCTGTAACATTCTTTCGGCTCCCCAGAATCCAAACTCTGCTCTCTGTAACAGTCCTTCTGCTCACCAGTCTCCAAACTCGGCTCTCTGTAACAGTCCTTCTGCTCCCCAGTCTCCAACTTCTGCTCTCGGTAACAGTCCTTCTGTACCGCAGTCCTCAAACTCTGCTTTCTGCAAGAATCCTTCTGGGAACTCGAACATGGCGGCCGGCGAGGAAGCAGCGATTCTATCGTCTCCACTTTAACCGGATAAGAAAGACCCATCGGAACAGCGGCAGCCTACCTACGGAGGAATTTCTAGCATAATTCCCTGAAGAAGAGAGCTGCCGTGAACTGGTAGGTTTATTGGAAGTGACAGTTTGTCCCAGAGAAGTGGATTTTGGACGGCCACGCGGGCACAGAAATCTAGTCCCACAGACATCAGCTGCTCCCGCAAGCGGCTCCCCCGGGAGGTTCAGCTCTCGCTCTGGGAGGAGCCGCATCACCCACCCGGTTCCTAACCACGCGGCGACAGCTACCCGAATAGACAGGTGGCCCCGCGGCGGGTGCAGAAATCATCTTCCGTAAACAGCAGCCGTTTTTTGCAAGTGGAGGTCACCCGGAGCGGCTTGGCCCGCCCCGCCCGAACCGGAATTCGGCCGCCGCCATTCAGGCTCCCCCTGGGAGGCCCAGGGCTCGCTCTGGGAGCAGTCCCATCACCCAACCGGTTCCTAACCACGCGGCGACAGCTACCCGAATAGACAGGTGGCCCCGTGGCGGGTGCAGAAATCATCTTCCGTAAACAGCAGCCGTTTATTGCAAGCGGCGGTCACCCTGAGCGGCTTGGCCCGCCCCGCCCTAACCGGAATTCGGCCGCTGCCATTCGGGCTCCCCCTGGGAGGCCCAGGGCTCGCTCTGGGAGCAGTCCCATCACCCACCCGGTTCCTAACCATGCGGCGACAGCTACCCGAATAGACAGGTGGCCCCGCGGCGGGTGCAGAAATCATCTTCCGTAAACAGCAGCCGTTTTTTGCAAGTGGAGGTCACCCGGAGCGGCTTGGCCCGCCCCGCCCGAACCAGAATTCGGCCGCCGCCATTCAGGCTCCCCCTGGGAGGCCCAGGGCTCGCTCTGGGAGCAGTCCCATCACCCAACCGGTTCCTAACCACGCGGCGACAGCTACCCGAATAGACAGGTGGCCCCGTGGCGGGTGCAGAAATCATCTTCCGTAAACAGCAGCCGTTTATTGCAAGCGGCGGTCACCCGGAGCGGCTTGGCCTACCCCGCCCGAACCGGAATTCGGCCGCCGCCATTCGGGCTCCCCCTGGGAGGCCCAGGGCTCTCTCTGGGAGCAGTCCCATCACCCACCCGGTTCCTAACCACGAGGCGACAGCTACCCGAATAGACAGGTGGCCCCGCGGCGGGTGCAGAAATCATCTTCCGTAAACAGCAGCCACTTTTTGCAAGAGGCGGACACCTGGAGCGGCTTGGCCCGCCCTGCCCGAACCGGAATTCGGCCTCCGCCATTCGGGCTCCCCCTGGGAGGCCCAGTGCTCGCTCTGGGAGCAGCCGCATCACTCATCCGGTCCCTAACCACGCGGTCACAGCTTCCCGGCTCTACAGGTGGCCCCTCCTGCGGGCCCAGAGGTCCAATCCCGCAACCACCAGCAGCTTCTGAAAGCAGCGGCGGCCCGGAGCGGAGTGGCAGCCCAAACCGGCAGACGCCTCCGCCATATCGGCTCTCCTGGGAGGCCCTGCTCTCGCTCGGCGAACAGCCAAACCACCCGCTCGGATCTTAACCACGCAGACACAGCTACCCCGCTCTTCACGTGGCTCCCGGTGGCCCGACTCAGCTAAAAGGATCCCTGCATGGCCCCGTACATGGCCATGCTCTCCGGGCTCTGCTAATAGCCCCACACACCTGGCGAACAACCGGGAAACTTCAAAATCTTTCTGTGGGCGTGACCACAAGGACCAAAGGACTCTCGACACCCAGCTCCCCTTACTGCCAGAGTCGGGCAGACCTGAGACCCACCAACGGAACAGGCCTAGAGGCCTGCCAGCATGGTAGATACGCCACTCCATTTGGAGTAGGGGGGCAGAGCAGAGCAGCCGCCCGCATCTGGATCAGGCCCAACGACGCGAGGGGGTGATAGTCATATCGCCACAATTGGAGGGGGGACAGAGCAGAGCCGCCACCCGCTCCCGCAGGGTGGGCAGACCTGCGAACAAATGGCAGAGCAGGCCTAGCGACCTGCCAGCGCGGTATTGAGATCACCCCAACTATAGAAGGAGCACAGCTACTACCCGCCCTGCAAGGGAGATTTTTCAACTATACAGGAGCAATATAAATAATCAGGGGGAAAAACTCGTAATCACAACAGTTTCACCAAGCAGAAAGAAACGTGAGCAGCATGAAAAGACAAGGAAAGAAAGGACCACAAGCAATGCAGGTCAACTCAACTTTCGAAGAGGTAATAGCTGCAACAGATGGAATGTCTGATAAAGAGTTCAGGATATATATGCTTCAGATGATCTGGAGTCTCAAGGAAGACATGAGACAGCAAAATCAGACAATGAAAGATCACATTGACAAACAAATCCAGGAAGTAAAAGATCAATTTCACAGGGAGATAGAGGTAATAAAAAACAAACAAATTGAAATCCTAGAAATGCAGGAATCATTAAACCAACTTAAAAACTCAATTGAGAATACTACCAGCAGATTAGATCACTTAGAAGAGAGAACATCAGACAATGAAGACAAAGTATTTCAACTGGAAAAGAACATAGACAGCTCAGCAAGTCTGCTAAGAAACCATGAGCAGAACATCCAAGAATTATGGGACAATATCAAAAGACCAAATTTAAGAGTCATTGGGATACAGGAAGGCACAGAGCTCCAAACTAAAGGAATAAACAGACTATTCAGTGAGATTATACAAGAAAACTTCCCAGACTTGAAGAATGAGACAGAATCACAAATCCTAGAAGCCTACAGGACGCCGAATGTGCAAAATCATAAGAGATCCACAACTAGACACATTATAATAAAGATGCCCAATGTACAGAATAAAGAGAGAATTTTAAAAGCTGCAAGAGAAAGAAAGCAGATTACATTTAGGGGCAAACCAATCAGGATAACAGCTGATCTCTCAACACAGACCCTGAAAGCTAGAAGATCCTGGAATAACATATTTCAAACACTGAAAGAAAATGGGTTCCAACCAAGAATCGTGTATCCGGCGAAATTAAGCTTCAGGATAGAAGATGAAATTAAAACCTTCCATGATAAACAAAAGTTAAAAGAATTCGCAGCTAGAAAACCATCTCTTCAAAAAATCCTTGGCAAAACATTACAGGAAGAGGAAATGGAAAATAACATTGAAAACCAACAATGGGAGATAGGACAGTAATGGGGGGAAAATAGTCAAAGAGGATAACAAATCAGGTTTAGAAACATCAATAAACAAATATGGCTAGAAGAACAAATCATATCTCAATAATAACCCTAAATGTTAATGGCTTAAATTCACCAATTAAGAGACACAGGCTAGTAGAATGGATCACAAAAGAAGACCCAACAATATGCTGCCTACAGGAGACGCATCTGATAGAAAAAGATATTCATAGACTGAAGGTGAAAGGTTGGGAAAAATCATACCACTCATATGGAATGCGGAAACAAGCAGGAGTGTCCATACTCATATCTAATAAAATAGATTTCAAGCCAAAGTTAATCAAAAGGGATAAAGAAGGACACTTCATACTGCTCAAGGGAACCATACACCAACAAGACATAACAATCATAAATATATATGCCCCAAATAATGTTGCGGCTGTGTTCATCAAGCAAACTCTCCTCAAGTTCAAGAGTCTAATAGACCACCATACAATAATCATGGGAGACTTCAACACACCTCTCTCACCACTAGACAGATCTTACAAACAAAAGTTAAATAAAGAAACTATAGAACTCAATAACACAATTAACAACCTAGACTTAATTGACATATATAGACTATACCACCCAAAATCAAGTAGTTACACTTTTTTCTCAGCAGCACATGGAACCTTCTCAAAAATAGACCATATATTATGTCACAGGGCAACTCTTAGACAATATAAAGGGGTAGAGATAATACCATGCATCTTATCTGATCATAATGGAATAAAACTGAAAATCAATGATAAAAGAAGGAAGGAAAAATCAAGCATCACTTGGAGAATGAACAATAGGTTGCTGAATGATCAATGGGTTTTAGAAGACATCAAGGAGGAAATTAAAAAATTCCTAGAGTTAAATGAAAACACAGACACAACATATCGGAATCTATGGGACACACTGAAAGCAGTTCTAAGAGGAAAATTCATTGCTTGGAGTTCATTCCTCAAAAAAAGAAAAAACCAACAAATAAATGATCTCATACTTCATCTCAAAATCCTAGAAAAAGAATAGCAAAACAACAGCAAAAGAAGTAGAAGGCAAGAAATAATTAAAATCAGAGCTGAAATAAATGAAATTGAAACAAAAGAAACAATTGAAAAAATTGACAAGACTAAAAGTTGGTTCTTTGAAAAAATAAATAAAATTGACAGACCCTTAGCCATGCTAACGAAGAGAAGAAGAGAGAGAACTCAAATTACTAACATACGGGATGAAAAAGGTAATATCACAACAGACACTTCAGAAATACAGAAGATAATCAGAAATTATTTTGAATCCTTATACTCCAATAAAATAGAAGATAGTGAAGGCATAGATAAATTCCTTAAGTCTTATGACCTGCCCAGATTGAGTCAGGAGGATATAGACAACCTAAACAGACCAATAACAATAGAGGAAATAGAAGAAACCATCAAAAGATTACCAACTAAGAAAAGCCCAGGACCGGATGGGTATACAGCAGAGTTTTACAAAACCTTTAAAGAGGAACTAACACCAATACTTTTCAAGCTATTTCAGGAAATAGAAAAAGAGGGAGAACTTCCAAATTCATTCTACGAGGCCAACATCACCCTGATTCCGAAACCAGACAAAGACACTTCAAAGAAAGAAAACTACAGACCAATATCTCTAATGAACCTTGACGCAAAAATCCTCAATAAAATTCTGGCGAATCGGATTCAAATACATATCAAAAAAATTATACATCATGATCAAGTAGGATTCATCCCTGGGATGCAAGGCTGGTTCAATATACGGAAATCAATAAATGTTATTCACCACATCAATAGACTTAAAAATAAGAACCATATGATCATCTCGATAGATGCAGAAAAAGCATTCGACAAAGTACAGCATCCCTTTATGTTCAAAACTCTAGAAAAATTAGGGATAACTGGAACATACCTCAACATTGTAAAAGCAATCTACGATAAGCCACAGGCCAGCATCATTCTGAATGGAGAAAAATTGAAGGCATTCCCTCTAAGATCTGGTACAAGACAGGGATGCCCTCTCTCACCACTTCTGTTCAACATAGTCCTCGAAACACTGGCCAGAGCAATTAGACAGACGAAAGAAATTAAAGGCATAAAAATAGGAAAAGAAGAACTTAAATTATCACTATTTGCAGACGATATGATCCTATACCTAGCAGACCCAAAAGGGTCTACAAAGAAGCTATTAGAACTAATAAATGAATTCAGCAAAGTGGCAGGATATAAGATCAACACGCATAAATCAAAGGCATTCCTGTATATCAGTGACAAATCCTCTGAAACGGAAATGAGGACAACTACTCCATTCACAATATCCCCCCAAAAAATAAAATACTTGGGAATCAACCTAACAAAAGAGGTGAAAGATTTATATAATGAAAATTATAGAACCCTAAAGAAAGATATAGAAGAAGACCTTAGAAGATGGAAAAATATACCCTGCTCATGGATAGGTAGAACTAACATAATCAAAATGGCGATATTACCAAAAGTTCTCTATAAGTTCAATGCAATGCCAATCAAAATCCCAATGGAATTTCTTGTAGAAATAGATAAAAGAATCATGAAATTCATATGGAATAATAAAAGACCCAGAATAGCAAAAACAATGCTAAGCAGGAAGTGTGAATCAGGCGGTATAGCGATACCAGACTTCAAACTATACTACAGAGCAATAGTAACAAAAACAGCATGGTACTGGTACCAAAACAGGCAGGTGGACCAATGGTACAGAATAGAGGACACAGAAACCAATCCACAAAACTACAACTATCTTATATTTGATAAAGGGGCTAAAAGCATGCAATGGAGGAAGGATAGCATCTTCAACAAATGGTGCTGGGAAAACTGGAAATCCATTTGCATCAAAATGAATCTGAACCCCTATCTCTCGCCATGCACAAAAGTTAACTCAAAATGGATTAAGGAGCTTGATATTAAATCAGAGACACGGCATCTGATAGAAGAAAAAGTTGGTTATGATCTACATACTGTGGGATCGGGCCCCAAATTCCTCAATAGGACACCCATAGCGCAAGAGTTAACAACTAGAATCAACAAATGGGACTTACTCAAACTAAAAAGTTTTTTCTCAGCAAAAGAAACAATAAGAGAGATAAACAGGGAGCCTACATCCTGGGAACAAATCTTTAATCCACACACTTCAGATAGAGCCCTAATAACCAGAATATACAAAGAACTCAAAAAATTAGACAATAAGATAACAAATAACCCAATCAATAAATGGGCCAAGGACCTGAACAGACAGTTCTCAGAGGAGGACATACAATCAATCAATAAGTACATGAAAAAATGCTCACCATCGCTAGCAGTTAGAGAAATGCAAATCAAAACTACCCTAAGATACCACCTCACTCCAGTAAGATTGGCAGCCATTAGGAAGTCAAACAACAATAAGTGCTGGAGAGGATGCGGGGAAAAGGGCACTCTTGTTCATTGCTGGTGGGACTGCAAATTGGTGCAGCCAATTTGGAAAGCAGTATGGAGATTTCTTGGAAAGCTGGGAATGGAACCACCATTCGACCCAGCTATTCCCCTTCTCGGTCTATTCCCTAAAGACCTAACAAGAGCATGTTACAGAGACACTGCTACAACGATGTTCATAGCAGCACAATTCACTATAGCAAGATTATGGAATCAGCCTAGATGCCCTTCAATAGATGAATGGATAAAAAAATGTGGCATTTATACACAATGGAGTATTACTCTGCATTAAGGAATGACAAAATCATAGAATTTGGAGGGAAATGGATGGCATTAGAGCAGATTATGCTAAGTGAAGCTAGTCAATTGTTAAAAAACAAATACCAAATGACCCCCTTGATATAAGGGGAGTAAACAAGGACAGGGTAAGGACGAAGAGCTTGAGAAGAAGATTTACATTAAACAGGGATGAGAAAAGGGGAGGGGAGGGGAGGGGGGATAGTAGAGAATAGGACAGACAGCAGAATACATCAGACACTAGAAAGGCAATATGTCAATCAATGGAAGGGTAACTGATGTGATACAGCAATTTGTATACGGGGTAAAGTTGGGAGTTCATAACCCACTTGAATCAAACTGTGAAAGATGATGTATTAAGAACTGTGTAATGTTTTGAACGACCAACAATAAAGTAAAAAAAAAAAAAAAAAAAAAAGAATCCTTCTGCACCACAGTCTCCAACCTCTCCTTTCTGTATCATTCCTTCTGCACCACAGTTTCCAACCTCTTCTCTTTGTAACATTCCTTCTGCACCTCTGTCTCCAACCTCTGCTCTCTGCAACAGTTCTTCTGCACCCCAGTCTCCAACATATGCTCTCTGCAACAGTTCTACTGCACCCCAGACTCCAAGGTCTGCACTCTGAAACAGTCCTTCTCCACACCACTCTCCAACCTCTGCTCTATGTAACAGTCCTCCTGTAGTGCAGTCTCCAAAATTTGCTCTCTGTAACGCTCTTTCTGCTCCCCAGTCTTTAGCCTCTGCTTTCTGTATCAGTCCTTCTGCACCCCAGTCTCCAACCTCACCTCTCTGTAACAGTCCTTCTGCACCTCAGTCTCAGAACTCTGCTCTCTGTTACAGTCCTTCTGCACCCAAGTCTCAAAACCCTACTTTCTGCAACAGTCCTTATGCACCCCAGTCTCCAAACTCTGCTATCTGCAACAGTCCTTCTGCACCCTAGTCTCCAACCTCTGCTCTCTGTAACAATCCTTCTGCACCTCAGTCTCCAAACACTGCTCTCTACAACGGTCCTTCTGAACCTCAGTCTCTAAACTCTAGTCTCTGTAACAGTCCTTCTTCACCTCAGTCTCCAACATATTCTCTCTGTAAGATCCTTCTGCAAGCCAGTTTGTAAACTCTGCCCTCTGGAACAGTCCTTCTGCACACCTTCTCCAAACTCTGTTCTCTGTAACAGTCCTTCTGCACGCTGGTCTCAAACCTCTGCTCGCTACAATGATCCTTCTAAACGACAGTCTCCAACCTCTGCTCTCTGCAACAGTCCTTCTGCACCCCAGTCTCCAATATCTGCTCTCTGCAACAGTCCTTCTGCACCTCAGTATGAAAACTCTGTTCTCTGCAACGATCATTCTGCACACCAGTCTCCAACCTCTTCTCTCTATAACAGTCCTGCTGTACCAGTCTCCAAAATCTTCTCTCTGTAAGATCCTTCTGCAACCCTGTCAACAAACTCTGCTGTTTGTAACAGTCTATCTGCACCCCTTTCTTCAACCTCTGCTCTGTGTAACAGGCCTTTTGCACTCCATTCTCAAACCTCTGCTGTCTGCATCAGTCCTTCTACACCGGAGTCTCCAAACTCTGCTTTCTGTATCAGTCAATCTGCACCCCAATCTCCAACCTCTGCTCTCTGTAACAGTCCTTCTGCACCTCAGTCTACAAACTCTGCTCTCTGCAACAGTCCTTCTTCAACCCAGTCTCCAACATCTGCTCTCCGCAAAAGTCCTCCTACACCAAAGTCTCCAAACTCTGCCTCTGTAACAGTCCTACTGAAAGGCAGTCTCCAACCTCTACTTTCTACAACAGTGCTTCTGCACACAAATCTCAAACCTGTGCTCTCTGCAACAGTTCTTCTACACCCCATGTCCAGCCTCTGCTCTCTGCATCAGTCCCTGTGCAACGCAGTCTCCAACCTCTGCTCTCTAAAACGATCCTTCTGTAGCTCATTCTCCAAACTCTACTCTCTGTCAAAGTACTTCTGCACCCCTTCTCCAAACTCTGCTCTTCGTAACAGGCTTTCTACACCCCAGTCTCCCACCTCTTTTCTCTATAACAATCCTACTGCACCCCAGTCTAAAACCTCTGCTCTCTACAACGATCCTTCTGCACCCCAGTCTCTAACCTCTTCTCTCTGCAACAGTTCTTCTGCACCCCAGTCTCCAACATATGCTCTCTGCAACAGTTCTACTGCACCCCAGACTCCAAGGTCTGCACTCTGAAACAGTCCTTCTTCACACCACTCTCCAACCTCTGCTCTATGTAACAGTCCTCCTGTAGTGCAGTCTCCAAAATTTGCTCTCTGTAACGCTCTTTCTGCTCCCCAGTCTTTAGCCTCTGCTTTCTGTATCAGTCCTTCTGCACCCCAGTCTCCAACCTCATCTCTCTGTAACAGTCCTTCTGCATCTCAGTCTCAGAACTCTGCTCTCTGTTACAGTCCTTCTGCACCCAAGTCTCAAAACCCTACTTTCTGCAACAGTCCTTCTACACCAGTTCTCCAAACTCTGCTATCTGCAACAGTCCTTCTGCACCCCAGTCTCCAAACTCTGCTATCTGCAACAGTCCTTCTGCACCCTAGTCTCCAACCTCTGCTCTCTGTAACAGTTTTTCTATACCGCAGTTTCCAAAGTCTGGTCTCTGTAACGGTCCTTCTGCACCCCAATTTCCAACCTCTGCTTTCTTTAACAATCCTTCTGCAACTCAGTTTCAAAACTCTCTTCTCTGTAACAGTGCTTCTACATCTCAGTCCCCAACCTCTGCTCTATGTAACAGTCCTACTGGACCTCAGTCTGACACCTCTGCTCTCTTCACGATCCTTCTGCACCCCAGTCTACAAACACTGTTCTCTGTAACAGTCCACCTGCACCTGAGTCTCCAACCTCTGCTCTCTGTTAGATCCTTAAGCAACCCAGTCTCCAAACTCTGCTCTCTATAACTTTTCTTCTGCACCCCAGTCTCCAAACTTTCCTCTCTGTAACAGGCCTTCTGCACGCCAGTCTCCAAACTCTTCTCTATGTAGAAGGCATTCTGGACCCCAGTCTCCAACCTCTACTCTCTGCAATGATAGTACTGCACCTCAGTCTCAAACCTCTGATCTCTGCAACTGTCCTTCTGCAGCTCAGTCTCCAAATTCTGCTCTCTGTAAGATCCTTCTGCACCCCTGTATTCAACCTCTGCTTTCTGTAACAGTCCTTCTGCATCCAAGTCTCCAAACTCTGCTCTCTGTAACAGTCCATCTGCACCCCAGTCTGCAACCTCTGCTCTCTACAACAGTCCTTCTTCACCCGAGTTACCAAAATCTGCTCTCTGCAACAGTCCTTCTGTGCCCCAGTCTCCAAAATCTTCTTTCTAAAACAGTTCTTCTGCACCTCAGTCTCAAAACCCTGCTCTCTGCAACGACCCTTCTGCACCCCAGTCTCCAACCTCTGCTCTCTGTAACAGTCCTTCAGCACCTCAGTCTCCCAACTCTGTTCTCTGTAAGATTATTCTGCAACCCAGTCTTTAAACTCTGCACTCTGTAACAGTCCTTCTGCACAACAGTCTCCAACCTCTGCTCTCTGTTAGAGACATTCTACACCCCAGTCTCCAAACTCTTCTCTCTGCAATGATTCTTCTCCACCCCAGTCTCCAACATCTGACCTCAGCAACACTCCTTTTGAACCCCAGTCTCCAAATTCTGCTCTCTGTAAGATCCATCTGAACCCCAGTCTCCAAACTCTACTCTCTGTAGCAGTCCTTCTACACCCCAGTCTCCAAACTCTGCTCTCTCTAACAGTCCTTCTGCACCTCAGTCTCCAACCTCTTCTCTTTGTAAAAGTCCTTCTGCTCTCTTGAGCAATCCTTCTGGAACGCAGTCTCCAATGTCTGCTCTTTGAAACAGTCCTTCTGCACCACAGTCTCCAACCTCTGCTCTCTGTCAGATCTTTCTGCACTGCAGTTTCCAAACTCTGCTCTCTGTAACATTCCTTCTCCACCCCAGTCTCCAACCTTTGTCCTCTACAACAGTTTTTCTGCTCCCCAGACTCTGAGATCTGCTCTCTGTAACAGTCCTTCTGTACCGCAGTCTCCAACCTCTGCTCTTTGTAACGATCCTTCTACACCCCAGTCTCCATCTCTGCTTTCTGTATCAGTCTGTCTGAACCCCAATCTCCAACCTCTGTTCACTGTATCAATCCTTCTGCACCTCAGTCTTCAACCTGTGTTCTATGTAAGAGTCCTTCTGCACCCCAGTCTTCAACCTCTGCTCTCGGTAACAGACCTATGCCGCAGTCTCCAAACTCTGGTCTTTCTTACGGTCCTTTTGCACCCCAATTTCCAACCACTTCTTTCTGTAACAGTCCTTCTGCACCTCAGTCTCCAAACTCTGCTCTCAGTAACAGTCCTTATACACCTCAGTCTCCAACCTCTGCTCTCTGTAACAGTCCATCTGCACCTCAGTATGACACCTCTGCTCTCTGCACGATCCTTCTGCACCCCAGTCTCCAAAAACTGCTCTCTGTAACAGTCCACCTTCACCTCAGTCTCCAACCTCTGCTCTCTGTAAGATCATTCAGGAACTCAGTCTCCAAACTCTGCTCTCTATAACAGTCCTTCTGCACCCCAGTCTCCAACCTCTCCTCTCTGTAACAGGCCTTCTGCACACCAGTCTCAAAACTCTGCTCTCTCTAGCAGGCCTTCTGCAACCCAGTCTCAAAACTCTGCTCTTTGCAACGATCCTTCTGCACTCCAGTCTCCAACTTCTGCTCTCTGCAATGATTTTACTGCACCCCAGTCTCCAACCTCTGATCTCTGCAACAATCCTTCTGCAACTTAGTCTCCAACTTCTGCACTCTGTAAGATCTTTCTGCACCCCTTTCTCCAAGCTCTGCTTATTTCATCGATCATTCTGCACCCCAGTGTCCAACCTCTGCTCTATGTAACAGGATTTTGCACCTCAGTCTCCAACCTCTGCTCTCTGCAACAGTCCTTCTGCACCCCAGTCTCCAAATTCTGCTCTCTCTAAGAGTCCTTCTGCACAAGAGTCACCAACCTCTGCTCTCTGCATCATTCCGTCTGCAGCCCAGTCTTAAACCTCTGCTCTCTGCAACAGTCCTTCTGCACCCCAGTCTCCAACCTCTGCTCTCTGCAACAGTCCCTCTGCACCCCATTCTCCAAATTCTGCTCTCTATAACAATCCTTCTGCACCTCAGTCTCCAAACTCTGTTCTCTGCAACGGTCCTTCTGCACCTGAGTCTCCAACCTCTACTCTCTGTAACAGTCCTTCTGCACTTCACTCTCCAACCTCTGCTCTCTGTAGGATCCTTCTAAAACCCAGTCTCAAAACTCTTCTCTCTGTATCTATCCTTCTGCACCTCAGTCTGTAACCTCTGCTCTCTGTAACAGTCTATCTGCACCTCAGTCTGACACCTCTGCTCTTTGCACGATCCTTCTGCACCCCAGTCTTCAGGCACTGCTCTCTGTAACAGTCCACCTGCACCTCAGTCTCCAACCTCTGCTCTCTGTAAGATCCTTCAGGAACTCAGTCTCGAAACTCTGCTCTATATAACAGTCCTTCTGCACCACAGTCTCCAACCTCTCCTCTCTGTAACAGGCCTTCTGCACGCCAGTCTCTTAACTCCCTCTCTGTAGCAGGCCTTCTGCACCCCAGTATTCAACCTCTGCTCTCTGCAACAATCCTTCTGCTCCCCAGTCTCCAACCTCTGCTCTCAGCAATGATCCTACTGCACCCAAGTCTCCAACCTCTGTTCTCTGCAACTGTCCTTCTGCACCCCAGTCTCCAACTTCTGCTCTCTCTAAGAGTCATTCTGCAAAACAGTCTCCAACCTCTGCTCTATGCAACATTTTTTCCGCAGCCCAGTCTCCATCCCCTGCTCTCTGCAATATTCCTTCTGCACCCCAGTCTTTAACCTCTGCTCTCTGCAACAATCCTTCTGCACCACAGTCTCCAAACTCTGCTCTCTGTAACAATCCTTCTGGACCTCAGTCTTCAAACTCTGTTCTCTGCAACGGTCCTTCTGCACCTCAGTCTCCAACCTCTACGCTCTGTAACAGTCCTTCTGCACTTCACTCTCCAACCTCTGCTCCAGTAGGATCCATCTAAAACGCAGTCTCAAACCTCTGCTCTCTGTATCTATTATTCTGCCCCTCAGTCTCCAACATCTGCTGTCTGTTACAGTTTTTCTATACCGCAGTCTCCAAACTTTGGTCTGTGTTATAGTGCTTCTGCACGCCAATTTCCAACCCCTTCTTTCTGTAACAGTCCTTCTGCACCTCAGTCTTCAAACTCTGCTCTCTGTAACAGTCCTTCTACACCTCAGTCTCCAACCTCTGCTCTCTGTAACAGTCCTTCTTCACCTCAGTCTGACAACTCTGCTCTCTGCACGATCATTCTGCACCCCAGTCTCAAAACACTGTTCTCTATAACAGTCCTTCTGAACACCAGTCTCAAAACTCTGCTCTCTGTATCTATCCTTCTGAACCTCTGTCTCCAACCTGTGCTCTCTGTAACATTCCTTCTACACCCCAGTCTCCAAGCTCTGCTCTCTGTAACAGTTTTTATATACCGCAGTCTCCAAACTCTGGTCTTTGTAACGGTCCTTCTTCACCCCAACTTCCAATCTCTGCTTTCTGTAACAGTCCTTCTGCACCTCAGTCTCCAAACTCTGCTCTTTCTAACAGTACTTCTACACCTCAGTCTCCAACCTCTGCTCTCTGTAACAGTCCTTCTTCACCTCAGTCTGACACCTCTCCTCTCTGCATGGTCCTTCTGCACCTCAGTCTCCAACCACTGGTCTCTGTAACAGTCCACAAGCACCTCAGTCTCCAACCTCTTCTCTCCGTAAGATTCTTCAGCAACCCAGTCTCCAAAGTCTGCTCTCTATAACAGTCGTTCTGCATCCCAGTCTCCAACCTCTCCTCTCTGTAACATGCCTTCTGGACGCCAGTCTCCCAACTCTGCTCTCTGTAGCAGGCCTTCTGCACCCCAGTCTCCATAATGTGCTCTCTGTAAAGATCCTTCTGCACCCCAGTCTCCATCCTCTGATCTCTGCTACAGTCCATCTGCACCTCAGTCTCCAAATTCTGCTCTCTGTAAGATGCTTCTGCACCCCTGTATTCAACCTCTACTCTCTATAACAGTCCTTCTGCACCCGAGTCTCCAACCTCTGCTCTCTGTAACAGGACTTCCGCACCTCAGTCTCAAACCTCTGCGGTCTGCAACAGTCCTTTTCCACCTTAGTCTAAAACCTCTGCTCTCTACAACAGTCCTTCTGCACAGTAGTTACCAACATCTGCTCTCTGCAACAGTCCTTCTGCACCTCAGTCTCCCAACTCTGCTCTCTGTAAGATCTTTCTGCAACCCAGTCTTTAAATTCTGCACTTTGTACCTGTCCTTCTGCACAACAGTCTCCAACTTCTGCTCTCTGGAACAGGACTACTGCAACCCAGTCTCCAACCTCTGCTCTCTGTAACAGGCTTTCTGCACCCCAGTCTCCAACCTCTACTCTCTGAAATGATTCTTCTCCAACCCAGTCTCCGACATCTGCTGTCTGCAACAGTCGTTTTGAACCCCAGTCTCCAAACTCTGCTCTCTGTAAGATCCATCTGAAGCCCAGTCTCCAACCTATGCTCTCTGTAACAGTCCTTCTACACCCAAGTCTCCAAACTCTGCTCTCTGTAACAGTCCTTCTGCAACTCAGTCTCCAACCTCTGCTCTCTGTAACAGTCCTTCTGCACCCCAGTCTCTAAAATATGCTCTCTGCAACATTCCTTCTGCATCCCAGTCTTCAACATCTGCTCTCTGCAACACTCATTCTGCACCCCAGTCTCCAAACTCCACTCTCTGCAAGGATCCTTCTGGACTCCAGTCTCCAACCTCTGCTCTCAGCAACAGTCCTTCTGCACCACAGTCTCCACCCTCTGCTCTCTATAAGATCCTTCTGCACTCCAGTTTCAAAACTCTGCTCTCTATAACATTCTTTCTCCACCCGAGTCTCCAACCTCTGCTCTCTGCAACAGTCCTTCTGCTCCCCTGTCTCGGAGATCTGTTCTCTGTAACAGTCCTTCTTTTTCGCAGTCTCCAAGTCTCCAACCTCTGCTCTTTGTAAAGGTCCTTCTACACCCCAGTCTCTAACCTCTGCTTTTTGTATCAGTCTGCCTGAACCCAAATCTCCAAAATCTGTTCTCTGTATCTATCCTTTGCACCTCAGTCTCCAACCTATGCTCCATGTAAGAGTCCTTCTGCACCCCCGTCTCCAACCTCTGCTCTAGGTAACAGTTCTATACCGCAGTCTCAAAACTTTGCTCTCTGTAAAGGTACTTCTGCACCTTAATTTCCAAACTCTGCTTCCTGTAACAGTTTTTCTGCACCTGAGTCTCCAAACTCTGCTCTCTGTAACAGTCCTTCTACACCCCAGTCTCCAATCACTGCTCTCTGTAAAAGTCCACCTGTACCTCAGTCTGACACCTCTGCTCTCCACGATTCTTCTGCACCGCAGTCTCTAACCACTGCTCTCTGTAACAGTTCACCTACAGCTCAGTCTCCAACCTCTGCTCTCTGTAAGATCCTTCAGCAAACCAGTCTCCAAACACTGGTCTCTAAAACAGTTCTTCTGCACACTAGTCTCCAAACGATGCTCTCTGTAACAATCGTTCCGCACCTCAGTCTCCAACCACTGCTCTCTGTAACAATCCTTCTGCACCCCAGTCTCTAATATCTGCTCTCTGCAACAGTCCTTCTCCACCCCAGTATCCAACATCTGCTCTCTACAACAGTCCTTCTGCACCCCAGTCTCCAAACTCTGCTCTCTGCAATGAACCTTCTGCACGCCAGTCTCCAAACTCTGCTCTCTGCAACGAACCTTCTGGACCCCAGTCTCCAACATCTGCTCTCTGCAACAGTCCTTCTGCAATACAGTCTCTCTGTAAGATCTTTCTGCACTCCAGTTTTCAAAATCTGCTCTCTGTAAAATTTCTTCTTCACCCGAGTCTCAAACCTCTCTCCTCTTCAACAGTCTTTCTGCTCCCCAGTCTCCGAGATCTGCTCTCAGTCACAGACCTTATGTACCGCAGTTTCCAAAATCTGCTCTCTGTAATGGTCCTTCTGCAACGCAGTCTCCAACCTCTGCTTATTGAATCAGTCCTTCTGAACCCCAGTCTCCAACCTCTGCTCTTTGTATCTACCTTCTGCACCTCAGTCTTCAACCTGTGCTTTGTGTAACAGTCCTTCTGCACCCCAGTCTCCAACCTCTGCTCTCTGTAACAGTCCTTCTATACCACAGTCTCCAACCTCTGCTCTCTGTAATGGTCCTTCTGCACACCAATTTCCAACCTCTGCTTTCTGTAACAGTCCTTCTGCACGTCAGTCTCTAAACTCTGCTCTCTGTAACAGTCCTGCTACACCTCAGTCTCCAACCTCTCCTCTCTTTAACAGTACTTCTGCACCTCAGTCTGAAACCTCTGCTCTCCACGATTCTTCTGCACCGCAGTCTCCAACCACTGCTCTCTGTAACAGTCCACCTGCACCTCAGCCTCCAACATCTGCTCACTGTAAGTTTCTTCAGCAAACAAGTCTCCAAACTCTGCTCTCTGTAAAAGTTTTTCTGCACCCCAGTCTCAAACCTCTTCTCTCTGTAACAGGCCTTTTGCACCCCAGTCTCTAAAATCTGCTCTCTGCAACATTTCTTCTGCACCCCGGTCTTCAACATTTGCTCTCTGCAACATTCCTTCTGCACCCCAGTCTCCAAACTGTGCTCTCTGTAAAAGTCTTTCTGCACCCCAGTCTTCAAACTCTGCTCTCTGTAACGATCCATCTACACCCCAGTCTCAAATCTCTGCTCTCTGCAATGATCCTTCTGCACATAAGTCTCCAACCTCTGCTCTCTGCAACAATCCTTCTGCACCCCAGTCTCAAACCTCTGCTCTCTGCAACAGTCCTTGTGAACTCTGTCTCCATCATCTGCTTTGTGCAACAGTTCTTCTGTACCTCAGTCTGAAAACTCCCGTCTCTGTAATCCTCCATCTGCAACCCAGTCTCCAACCTATGCTCTTTGTAACAGTCCTTCTGTACCTCAATCTCCAATCTCTGATCTATGCAACAGTCCTTCTGGGCACAAGTCTCTAACATCTGCTCTCTTAAACAGTCCTTCTAAAACCCAGTCTCCAACATCTGCTCTATGCAACAGTCCTTCTACACCCAAGTCTCCATACTCTGATCGCCTCAACGGTCCTTCTGCACCGCAGTCTCCAAACTCTGTTCTCTACATCGGTTCTTCTGCAACCAAGACTGTAACCTATGCTCACTGTAACAGTCATTCTGTACCACAGTCTTCAACCTCTGTTCTCTGTAAGGGTCTTTATTCACCCCAGTATCCAACCTGTGCTTTCTGTATCAGTCGTTTGAACCACAGTCTCCAAACTCTGCCCTCTGTAACCGTCTTACTTAAACTCAGTCTGCAACCTCTGCTCTCTGCAACAGTCCTTCTGCACCCCAGTCTCCGACATCTGCTCTCTGCAGCAGTCATTCTGCACCCCAGTCTCCGACATCTGCTCTCTGCAACAGTCATTCTGCACCCCAGTCTCCAAACTTTGCTCTCTGTAACAGTCTTTCTGTACTGCATTCTCCAACCTCTGCTCTCTGTAAGGGTACTTCTGCACCCCAATTTCCAACCTCTGCTTTCTGTGTCACTCCTTTTGCAACCCAGTTTCCAACCTCTGCTCTGGCTACTGTCCTTCTGCACCTTAGTCTCCCTCTGCTCTCTGCTACAGTCCTTCTGAACCCCAATCTCCAACCTCTACTATCTGCAACAGTCCTTGTACATCTCAGTCTAAAAACTCTGCTTTCTGCATCAGTCCTTCTGCACGCCTGTCTCCAAACTCTGTTCTCTGTAGCAATCCTTCTGCACCTCAGTCTCCAACCTCTGCTCTCTGCAACGGTCCTTCTGCACCTCAGTCTCCAACTTCTACTCTCTGTAACAGTGCTTCTGCACCTCAGTCTCCATTCTCTGCTCTCTGTAAGATCCTTCTGCAACCCAATCTTCAAACTCTGCTTGCTGCAACAATCCTTGTGCAACCCAGTCTACAACATTTGCTCTCTGCAACATTTCTTCTGTACCTCAGTTTGAATACTCTGCTGTCTGCAATAATCCTTCTGCACCCCAGTCTCCAACCTGTGCTCTCTGTAACAGTCCTTCTGCACCTCAGTCTTTAAACTTTTTTTTTCTGCAGCACTCCTTCTGCATCCCAGTCTCCAACCTCTTCTCTCTGCAACATTTCTTCTGCTTCCCAGTATCAAACATGTGCTCTCTGTAAAAGTCCGTCTGCACCCCAGTCTCCAAACTCTGCTCATTTTAACAATCCTTCTACACATCAGAGTCTAACCTCCACTCTCTGCCACAGTCTTTCTGCACCTCAGTCTCCAAACTCTGCTTTCTGAAACAGTCCTTCTGCACTCAAGTCTCCAACCTCTGCTCTCCACAACATTCCTTCTGCATCTCAGTCTCCAACCTCTGCTCTCTGCAACGATCCTTCTCTACTCCAGTCTCAAACCTCTGTTCACTGCAACAGTCCTTGTGAACCCCAGTCTCCAACATCTGCTTTCTGCAACAGTTCTTCTGTACCTCAGTCTGAAAACTCTGCTCTCTGCAACAGTCCTTTTACACCCCAGTCTTCATACTCTGCTTGCCCCAACTATCCTTCTGTACCCCACTCTCCAATGTCTGCTCTCTGAAATAGTCCTTCTACACACCAGTCTCCAACCTCTGCTCTCTGCAACAGTCCTACTACACCATAGTCTCCATACTGTGCTCGCCCCAATGATCCTTCTGCTCCCAAGTCTCAACCATTGTTCTCTACATCAGTTCTTCTGCACCCCAGTCTCCAACCTCGGCTCTCTGAAACAGTCCTTCTGTATCGCCGTCTCCAACCTCTGTTCTTTGTAAGATTCCTTATGCACCCCAGTATCCAACCTCTGCTTTCTGTATCAGTCGTTTTGCACCAGCGTCTTCAAACTCTTCCCTCTCTAACAGTCCTTCTGCAACTCAGTCTGCAACCTCTGCTCTCTGCACCAGTCCTTCTGCACCCCAGTCGCCATCCTCTACTCTCTGGAACAGTCCTTTTGCACCCCAGTGTCCAACATCTGCTCTCTGCAACAGTAATTCTCCACCACAGTCTCCAACCTCTGCTCTCTGTAACAGTCCATCTGTACTGCATTCACCAAACTCTGCTCTCGGTAAGGGAACTTCTGCAACCGAGTCTCCAACCTCTACTTTCTGTATCAGTCATTCTGCACCCCAGTCTCCAAACTGTGCTCTGTGTAACTGTACTTTTGCACCTTAGTATCCAACCTCTGCTCTCTGCTACACTCCTTCTGGACCCCAATTTCCAAACTCTACTCTCTGCAACAGTCTTTCTGCATGCCAATCTCCAACCTCTACTCTCAGCAAGAGTCCTTCTGAACCTCAGTCTCCAACCTCTACTCTCTGCAGCATTCCTTCTGCACACCAGTATCAAACCATTGCTCTCTGTATAAGTCCGTCTGCACCCCATTCTCCAACCTCTGCTCTCTGTAACGATCCTTCTGCACCTCAGTCTCGAACCTCCGCTCTCTGCAACAGTCCTTCTGCACCTCAGTCTCCAAACTCTTTTCTCTGTAAGATCCTTCTGAAACCCAGTCTCCAACGTCTCCTCTCTGTAACAGTCCTTCTGCACCCGAGTCTTTAAATTCTGCTCTCTGCAACAGTCCTTCTGAACCTCAGTCTCTTACCTCTGCTTTCTGCAACAGTCCTTCTGCAAACAAATCTCCAACCTCTGCTCTCCGCAACATTCTTTCTGCACCCAAGTATCCAACCTGTGCTCTCTGTAAAAGTCTTTCTGCACCCCAGTCTCCAAACTCTGCTCTCTGCAACAGTCCTTCTACACCCCAGTCTCCAACCTCTGCTCTCTGCAACGATCATTCTGCACCCCAGTCTGAAACCTCTGCTAGCTGCAACAGTCCTTGTGAAAGCCAGTCTCCAACATATGCTTTCTGCAACACTTCTTCTGTACCTCAGTCTGAAAACTCTGCTCTCTGCAATAATCCACCTGCACCCCAGTCTCAAAACTCTGTTCTCTGTAACAGTCCTTCTGTAACTCATTCTCCAATCACTGCTCTCTGCAACAGTCCATCTACACCCAAGCCTCCATACTCTGATCGCCCCAACGGTCCTTCTGCACCCCAGTCTCCAAACTCTGTTCTCTACATCGGTTCTTCTGTAACCTATAGTCCAACCTCTGCTCTCTGTAACAGTCCTTCTGTACCACAGTCTTTAACCTCTGTTCCCTGTAAGGGTCTTTATGCACCCCAGTATCCAAACTGTGCTTTCTGTATCAGTCGTTTGAACCACAGTCTCCAAACTCTGCCCTCTGTAACGGTCTTTCTGCAACTCAGTCTGCAACCTCTGTTCTCTGCAACAGTCCTTTTGCACCCCAGTCTCCAAACTTTGCTCTCTGTAACAGTCCTTCTATACTGCATTCTTCAAACTCTGCTCTCTCTAAGGGTACTTCTGCACCCCAATTTTCAACCTCTGATTTCTGTGTCAGTCCTTCTGCAACCCAGTCTCCAAACTCTGCTCTGCATAACTGTTCTTCTGCACCTTAGTCTCCAGCCTCCACTCTGTGCTACAGTCTTTCTGAACCCCAATCTCCAACCTCTACTCTCTGCAACAGTCCTTGTACATCCCAGTCTAAAAACTCTGCTCTCTGCATCAGTCCTTCTGCACCCCTGTCTCCAACCTCTGCTCTCTGTAACAATCCTTCTGCACCTCAGTCTCCAACCTCTGCTCTCTGCAATGGGCCTTCTGCACCTCAGTCTCCAACTTCTACTCTCTGTAACAGTGCTTCTGCACCTCAGTCTCCATTTTCTGCTCTCTGTAAGATCCTTCTACAACCCAGTCTTCAAACTCTACTCTCTGTAACAGTCCTTCATCACCCCAGTCTCCAAATTGTGCTCTCTGTAACAGACCTTCTGCACTCCAGTCTCCAACCTCTGCTCTCTGTAACAGTCTTTCTGCACCTCAGTCTGACACCTCTCCTCTCTGCACGGTTCTTCTGCACCTCAGTCTCCAACCACTGCTCTTTGTAACAGTCCACCTGCACCTCAGTCTCCAACCTCTTCTCTCCGTAAGATCCTTCAGCTACCCAGTCTCCAAATTCTGCTCTCAATAATAGTCCTTCTGCACCACAGTCTTCAA
>NW_027525286.1:0-21450 GCF_052094955.1 Ictidomys tridecemlineatus | reverse complement strand
TGTCAAGTTTCAAAGAGCTAGCACAAACCGTGTTTGATTTAGAGTTCCAAATACATGTATCCCTATAGGAGAAAACAGAGTGAAACCTCAAAATGAAACCGGTTACTGCCAACGAACGGTTTAACCTAGAAGAACGAAATTTGGCGAGCCAAGTGGGATTGGTGTACTGATCATTACCTGAAAGTTTCATCAAGATTGGGTGAAAAAGGGTGTGCTGAGATTTCAGGCAACTCGTAGTTTTTTGGAAGCTTGGCAGGCCCTTTCCATGAAAGTGATTCTCGCCAGTCTCTGCTTAGGGCTACATCAACAGCAAACAAACCATAGAGATAGAACTTGAAACTGCTTTATTGTGTCAAGTTTCAAAGAGCTAGCACAAACCGTGTTTGATTTAGAGTTCCAAATACATGTATCACTATAGGAGAAAACAGAGTGAAACCTCAAAATGAAACCGGTTACTGCCAACGAACGGTTTAACCTAGAAGAAGGAAATTTGGCGAGCCAAGTGGGATTGGTGTACTGATCAGTACCTGAAAGTTTCATCAAGATTGGGTGAAAAAGTGTGTGCTGAGATTTCAGGCAACTCGTAGTTTTTTGGAAGCTTGGCAGGCATTTTTCATGAAAGTGATTCTCGCCAGTCTCTGCTTAGGGCTACATCAACAGCAAACAAACCATAGATAGAA
The DNA here is from genome assembly GCF_052094955.1 of Ictidomys tridecemlineatus. Lineage (NCBI taxonomy): Eukaryota > Metazoa > Chordata > Mammalia > Rodentia > Sciuridae > Ictidomys > Ictidomys tridecemlineatus. The sequence goes on along the minus strand of NW_027525286.1, from coordinate 20,770 downwards.
CTTGAAACTGCTTTATTGTGTCAAGTTTCAAAGAGCTAGCACAAACCGTGTTTGATTTAGAGTTCCAAATACATGTATCCCTATAGGAGAAAACAGAGTGAAACCTCAAAATGAAACCGGTTACTGCCAACGAACGGTTTAACCTAGAAGAACGAAATTTGGCGAGCCAAGTGGGATTGGTGTACTGATGATTACCTGAAAGTTTCATCAAGATTGGGTGAAAAAGTGTGTGCTGAGATTTCAGGCAACTCATCGTTTTTTGGAAGCTTGGCAGGCCTTTCCATGAAGGTGATTCTCGCCAGTCTCTGCTTAGGGCTACATCAACAGCAAACAAACCATAGAGATAGAACTTGAATCTAGTTTATTGTGTCAAGTTTCAAAGAGCTAGCACAAACCGTGTTTGATTTAGAGTCAAAATACATGTATCCCTATAGGAGAAAACAGAGTGAAACCTCAAAATAAAACCGGTTGCTGCCAACGAACGGTTTAACCTAGAAGAACAAAATTTGGCGAGCCAAGTGGGATTGGTGTACTGATCATTACCTGAAACTTTCATCAAGATTGGGTGAAAAAGTGTGTGCTGAGATTTCAGGCAACTCGTAGTTTTTTGGAAGCTTGGCAGGCCCTTTCCATGAAAGTGATTCTCCCCAGTCTCTGCTTAGGGCTACATCAACAGCAAACAAACCATAGAGATAGAACTTGAAACTGCTTTATTGTGTCAAGTTTCAAAGAGCTAGTACAAACCGTGTTTGATTTAGAGTTCCAAATACATGTATCCCTATAGGAGAAAACACAGTGAAACCTGAAAATGAAACCGGTTACTGCCAACGAACGGTTTAACCTAGAAGAACGAAATTTGGCGAGCCAAGTGGGATTGGTGTACTGATCATTACCTGAAAGTTTCATCAAGATTGGGTGAAAAAGTGTGTTCTGAGATTTCGGGCAACTCGTAGTTTTTTGGAAGCTTGGCAGGCCCTTTCCATGAAAGTGATTCTCGCCAGTCTCTGCTTAGGGCTACATCAACAGCAAACAAACCATAGAGATAGAACTTGAAACTGCTTTATTGTGTCAAGTATCAAAGAGCTATAACAAACCGTGTTTGAATTAGAGTTCCAAATACATGTATCCCTATAGGAGAAAACAGAGTGAAACCTCAAAATGAAACCGGTTACTGCCAACGAACGGTTTAACCTAGAAGAACGAAATTTGGCGAGCCAAGTGGGATTGGTGTACTGATCATTACCTGAAAGTTTCATCAAGATTGGGTGAAAAAGTGTGTGCTGAGATTTCAGGCAACTCGTAGTTTTTTGGAAGCTTGGCAGGCCCTTTCCATGAAAGTGATTCTCGCCAGTCTCTGCTTAGGGCTACATCAACAGCAAACAAACCATGGAGATAGAACTTGAAACTGCTTTATTGTGTCAATTTCAAAGAGCTAGCACAAACCGTGTTTGATTTAGAGTTCCAAATACATGTATCCCTATAGGAGAAAACAGAGTGAAACCTCAAAATGAAACCGGTTACTGCCAACGAACGGTTTAACCTAGAAGAACGAAATTTGGCGAGCCAAGTGGGATTGGTGTACTGATCAGTAACTGAAAGTTTCATCAAGATTGGGTGAAAAAGTGTGTGCTTAGATTTCAGGCAACTCGTAGTTTTTTGGAAGCTTGGCAGGCCCTTTCCATGAAAGTGACTCTCGCCAGTCTCTGCTTAGGGCTACATCAACAGCGAACAAACCATAGAGATAGAACTTGAAACTGCTTTATTCTGTCAAGTTTCAAAGAGATAGCACAAACCGTGTTTGATTTAGAGTTCCAAATACATGTATCCCTATAGGAGAAAACAGAGTGAAACCTCAAATTGAAACCAGTTACTGCCAACGAACATTTTAACCTAGAATAACGAAATTTGGCGAGCCAAGTGGGATTGGTGTACTGATCATTACCTGAAAGTTTCATCAAGATTGGGTGAAAAAGGGTGTGCTGAGATTTCAGGCAACTCGTAGTTTTTTGGAAGCTTGGCAGGCCCTTTCCATGAAAGTGATTCTCGCCAGTCTCTGCTTAGGGCTACATCAACCGCAAACAAACCATATATAGAACTTGAAACTGCTTTATTGTGTCAAGTTTCAAAGAGCTAGCACAAACCGTGTTTGATTTAGAGTTCCAAATACATGTATCCCTATAGGAGAAAACAGAGTGAAACCTCAAAATGAAACCGGTTACTGCCAACGAACGGTGTAACCTAGAAGAACGAAATTTGGCGAGCCAAGTGGGATTGGTGTACTGATCATTACCTGAAAGTTTCATCAAAATTGGGTGAAAAAGGTTTTGCTGAGATTTCAGGAAACTCGTAGTTTTTTGGAAGCTTGGCAGGCACTTTCCATGTAAGTGATTCTCGCCAGTCTCTGCTTAGGGCTACATCAACAGCAAACAAACCATAGAGATAGAACTTGAAACTGCTTTATTGTGTCAAGTTTCAAAGAGCTAGCACAAACCGTGTTTGATTTAGAGTTCCAAATACATGTATCCCTATAGGAGAAAACAGAGTGAAACCTCAAATTGAAACCGGTTACTGCCAACGAACATTTTAACCTAGAATAACGAAATTTGGCGAGCCAAGTGGGATTGGTGTACTGATCATTACCTGAAAGTTTCATCAAGATTGGGTGAAAAAGGGTGTGCTGAGATTTCAGGCAACTCGTAGTTTTTTGGAAGCTTGGCAGGCCCTTTCCATGAAAGTGATTCTCGCCAGTCTCTGCTTAGGGCTACATCAACCGCAAACAAACCATATATAGAACTTGAAACTGCTTTATTGTGTCAAGTTTCAAAGAGCTAGCACAAACCGTGTTTGATTTAGAGTTCCAAATACATGTATCCCTATAGGAGAAAACAGAGTGAAACCTCAAAATGAAACCGGTTACTGCCAACGAACGGTGTAACCTAGAAGAACGAAATTTGGCGAGCCAAGTGGGATTGGTGTACTGATCATTACCTGAAAGTTTCATCAAAATTGGGTGAAAAAGGTTTTGCTGAGATTTCAGGAAACTCGTAGTTTTTTGGAAGCTTGGCAGGCACTTTCCATGAAAGTGATTCTCGCCAGTCTCTGCTTAGGGCTACATCAACAGCAAACGAACCATAGAGATAGAACTTGAAACTGCTTTATTGTGTCAAGTTTCAAAGAGCTAGCACAAACCGTGTTTGATTTAGAGTTCCCAATACATGTATCCCTATAGGAGAAAACAGAGTGAAACCTCAAAATGAAACCGGTTACTGCCAACGAACGGTTTAACCTAGAAGAACGAAATTTGGCGAGCCAAGTGGGATTGGTGTACTGATCATTACCTGAAAGTTTCATCAAGATTGGGTGAAAAAGTGTGTGCTGAGATTTCGGGAAACTCATAGTTTTTTGGAAGCTTGGCAGGCCCTTTCCATGAAAGTGATTCTCGCCAGTCTCTGCTTAGGGCTACATCAACAGCAAACAAACCATAGAGATAGAACTTTAAACTAGTTTATTGTGTCAAGTTTCAAAGAGCTAGCACAAACCGTGTTTGATTTAGAGTTCCAAATACATGTATCCCTATAGGAGAAAACAGAGTGAAACCTCAAAATGAAACCGGTTACTGCCAACGAACGGTTTAACCTAGAAGAACGAAATTTGGCGAGCCAAGTGGGATTGGTGTACTGATCATTACCTGAAAGTTTCATCAAGATTGGGTGAAAAAGGGTGTGCTGAGATTTCAGGCAACTCGTAGTTTTTTGGAAGCTTGGCAGGCCCTTTCCATGAAAGTGATTCTCGCCAGTCTCTGCTTAGGGCTACATCAACAGCAAACAAACCATAGAGATAGAACTTGAAACTGCTTTATTGCGTCAAGTTTCAAAGAGCTAGCACAAACCGTGTTTGATTTAGAGTTCCAAATACATGTATCCCTATAGGAGAAAACAGAGTGAAACCTCAAAATGAAACCGGTTACTGCCAACGAACGGTTTAACCTAGAAGAAGGAAATTTGGCGAGCCAAGTGGGATTGGTGTACTGATCAGTACCTGAAAGTTTCATCAAGATTGGGTGAAAAAGTGTGTGCTGAGATTTCAGGCAACTCGTAGTTTTTTGGAAGCTTGGCAGGCATTTTTCATGAAAGTGATTCTCGCCAGTCTCTGCTTAGGGCTACATCAACAGCAAACAAACCATAGATAGAACTTGAAACTGCTTTATTGTGTCAAGTTTCAAAGAGCTAGCACAAACCGTGTTTGATTTAGAGTTCCAAATACATGTATCCCTATAGGAGAAAACAGAGTGAAACCTCAAAATGAAACCGGTTACTGCCAACGAACGGTTTAACCTAGAAGAACGAAATTTGGCGAGCCAAGTGGGATTGGTGTACTGATGATTACCTGAAAGTTTCATCAAGATTGGGTGAAAAAGTGTGTGCTGAGATTTCAGGCAACTCATCGTTTTTTGGAAGCTTGGCAGGCCCTTTCCATGAAAGTGATTCTCGCCAGTCTCTGCTTAGGGCTACATCAACAGCAAACAAACCATAGAGATAGAACTTGAATCTAGTTTATTGTGTCAAGTTTCAAAGAGCTACCACAAACCGTGTTTGATTTAGAGTCCCAAATACATGTATCCCTATAGGAGAAAACAGAGTGAAACCTCAAAATAAAACCGGTTGCTGCCAACGAACGGTTTAACCTAGAAGAACAAAATTTGGCGAGCCAAGTGGGATTGGTGTACTGATCATTACCTGAAAGTTTCATCAAGATTGGGTGAAAAAGGGTGTGCTGAGATTTCAGGCAACTCGTAGTTTTTTGGAAGCTTGGCAGGCCCTTTCCATGAAAGTGATTCTCCCCAGTCTCTGCTTAGGGCTACATCAACAGCAAACAAACCATAGAGATAGAACTTGAAACTGCTTTATTGTGTCAAGTTTCAAAGAGCTAGTACAAACCGTGTTTGATTTAGAGTTCCAAATACATGTATCCCTATAGGAGAAAACACAGTGAAACCTGAAAATGAAACCGGTTACTGCCAACGAACGGTTTAACCTAGAAGAACGAAATTTGGCGAGCCAAGTGGGATTGCTGTACTGATCATTTCCTGAAAGTTTCATCAAGATTGGGTGAAAAAGTGTTTGCTGAGATTTCAGGCAACTCGTAGTTTTTTGGAAGCTTGGCAGGCCCTTTTCATGAAAGTGATTCTCGCCCGTCTCTGCTTTGGACTACATCAACAGCAAACAAACCATAGAGATAGAACTTGAAACTGCTTTATTGTGTCAAGTTTCAAAGAGCTAGCACAAACCGTGTTTGATTTAGAGTTCCAAATACATGTATCCCTATAGGAGAAAACAGAGTGAAACCTCAAAATGAAACCGGTTACTGCCAACGAACGGTTTAACCTAGAAGAACGAAATTTGGCGAGCCAAGTGGGATTGGTGTACTGATCATTACCTGAAAGTTTCATCAAGATTGGGTGAAAAAGTGTGTGCTGAGATTTCGGGCAACTCGTAGTTTTTTGGAAGCTTGGCAGGCCCTTTCCATGAAAGTGATTCTCGCCAGTCTCTGCTTAGGGCTACATCAACAGCAAACAAACCATAGAGATAGAACTTGAAACTGCTTTATTGTGTCAAGTATCAAAGAGCTATAACAAACCGTGTTTGAATTAGAGTTCCAAATACATGTATCCCTATAGGAGAAAACAGAGTGAAACCTCAAAATGAAACCGGTTACTGCCAACGAACGGTTTAACCTAGAAGAACGAAATTTGGCGAGCCAAGTGGGATTGGTGTACTGATCATTACCTGAAAGTTTCATCAAGATTGGGTGAAAAAGTGTGTGCTGAGATTTCAGGCAACTCGTAGTTTTTTGGAAGCTTGGCAGGCCCTTTCCATGAAAGTGATTCTCGCCAGTCTCTGCTTAGGGCTACATCAACAGCAAACAAACCATGGAGATAGAACTTGAAACTGCTTTATTGTGTCAATTTCAAAGAGCTAGCACAAACCGTGTTTGATTTAGAGTTCCAAATACATGTATCCCTATAGGAGAAAACAGAGTGAAACCTCAAAATGAAACCGGTTACTGCCAACGAACGGTTTAACCTAGAAGAACGAAATTTGGCGAGCCAAGTCGGATTGGTGTACTGATCAGTACCTGAAAGTTTCATCAAGATTGGGTGAAAAAGTGTGTGCTTAGATTTCAGGCAACTCGTAGTTTTTTGGAAGCTTGGCAGGCCCTTTCCATGAAAGTGACTCTCGCCAGTCTCTGCTTAGGGCTACATCAACAGCGAACAAACCATAGAGATAGAACTTGAAACTGCTTTATTCTGTCAAGTTTCAAAGAGATAGCACAAACCGTGTTTGATTTAGAGTTCCAAATACATGTATCCCTATAGGAGAAAACAGAGTGAAACCTCAAAATGAAACCGGTTACTGCCAACGAACATTTTAACCTAGAATAACGAAATTTGGCGAGCCAAGTGGGATTGGTGTACTGATCATTACCTGAAAGTTTCATCAAGATTGGGTGAAAAAGGGTGTGCTGAGATTTCAGGCAACTCGTAGTTTTTTGGAAGCTTGGCAGGCCCTTTCCATGAAAGTGATTCTCGCCAGTCTCTGCTTAGGGCTACATCAACCGCAAACAAACCATATATAGAACTTGAAACTGCTTTATTGTGTCAAGTTTCAAAGAGCTAGCACAAACCGTGTTTGATTTAGAGTTCCAAATACATGTATCCCTATAGGAGAAAACAGAGTGAAACCTCAAAATGAAACCGGTTACTGCCAACGAACGGTGTAACCTAGAAGAACGAAATTTGGCGAGCCAAGTGGGATTGGTGTACTGATCATTACCTGAAAGTTTCATCAAAATTGGGTGAAAAAGGTTTTGCTGAGATTTCAGGAAACTCGTAGTTTTTTGGAAGCTTGGCAGGCACTTTCCATGTAAGTGATTCTCGCCAGTCTCTGCTTAGGGCTACATCAACAGCAAACAAACCATAGAGATAGAACTTGAAACTGCTTTATTGTGTCAAGTTTCAAAGAGCTAGCACAAACCGTGTTTGATTTAGAGTTCCAAATACATGTATCCCTATAGGAGAAAACAGAGTGAAACCTCAAATTGAAACCGGTTACTGCCAACGAACATTTTAACCTAGAATAACGAAATTTGGCGAGCCAAGTGGGATTGGTGTACTGATCATTACCTGAAAGTTTCATCAAGATTGGGTGAAAAAGGGTGTGCTGAGATTTCAGGCAACTCGTAGTTTTTTGGAAGCTTGGCAGGCCCTTTCCATGAAAGTGATTCTCGCCAGTCTCTGCTTAGGGCTACATCAACCGCAAACAAACCATATATAGAACTTGAAACTGCTTTATTGTGTCAAGTTTCAAAGAGCTAGCACAAACCGTGTTTGATTTAGAGTTCCAAATACATGTATCCCTATAGGAGAAAACAGAGTGAAACCTCAAAATGAAACCGGTTACTGCCAACGAACGGTGTAACCTAGAAGAACGAAATTTGGCGAGCCAAGTGGGATTGGTGTACTGATGATTACCTGAAAGTTTCATCAAGATTGGGTGAAAAAGGGTGTGCTGAGATTTCAGGCAACTCATCGTTTTTTGGAAGCTTGGCAGGCCCTTTCCATGAAAGTGATTCTTGCCAGTCTCTGCTTAGGGCTACATCAACAGCAAACAAACCATAGAGATAGAACTTGAATCTAGTTTATTGTGTCAAGTTTCAAAGAGCTAGCACAAACCGTGTTTGATTTAGAGTCCCAAATACATGTATCCCTATAGGAGAAAACAGAGTGAAACCTCAAAATAAAACCGGTTGCTGCCAACGAACGGTTTAACCTAGAAGAACAAAATTTGGCGAGCCAAGTGGGATTGGTGTACTGATCATTACCTGAAACTTTCATCAAGATTGGGTGAAAAAGTGTGTGCTGAGATTTCAGGCAACTCGTAGTTTTTTGGAAGCTTGGCAGGCCCTTTCCATGAAAGTGATTCTCCCCAGTCTCTGCTTAGGGCTACATCAACAGCAAACAAACCATAGAGATAGAACTTGAAACTGCTTTATTGTGTCAAGTTTCAAAGAGCTAGTACAAACCGTGTTTGATTTAGAGTTCCAAATACATGTATCCCTATAGGAGAAAACACAGTGAAACCTGAAAATGAAACCGGTTACTGCCAACGAACGGTTTAACCTAGAAGAACGAAATTTGGCGAGCCAAGTGGGATTGCTGTACTGATCATTTCCTGAAAGTTTCATCAAGATTGGGTGAAAAAGTGTTTGCTGAGATTTCAGGCAACTCGTAGTTTTTTGGAAGCTTGGCAGGCCCTTTTCATGAAAGTGATTCTCGCCCGTCTCTGCTTTGGACTACATCAACAGCAAACAAACCATAGAGATAGAACTTGAAACTGCTTTATTGTGTCAAGTTTCAAAGAGCTAGTACAAACCGTGTTTGATTTAGAGTTCCAAATACATGTATCCCTATAGGAGAAAACACAGTGAAACCTGAAAATGAAACCGGTTACTGCCAACGAACGGTTTAACCTAGAAGAACGAAATTTGGCGAGCCAAGTGGGATTGCTGTACTGATCATTTCCTGAAAGTTTCATCAAGATTGGGTGAAAAAGTGTTTGCTGAGATTTCAGGCAACTCGTAGTTTTTTGGAAGCTTGGCAGGCCCTTTTCATGAAAGTGATTCTCGCCCGTCTCTGCTTTGGACTACATCAACAGCAAACAAACCATAGAGATAGAACTTGAAACTGCTTTATTGTGTCAAGTTTCAAAGAGCTAGCACAAACCGTGTTTGATTTAGAGTTCCAAATACATGTATCCCTATAGGAGAAAACAGAGTGAAACCTCAAAATGAAACCGGTTACTGCCAACGAACGGTTTAACCTAGAAGAACGAAATTTGGCGAGCCAAGTGGGATTGGTGTACTGATCATTACCTGAAAGTTTCATCAAGATTGGGTGAAAAAGTGTGTGCTGAGATTTCGGGCAACTCGTAGTTTTTTGGAAGCTTGGCAGGCCCTTTCCATGAAAGTGATTCTCGCCAGTCTCTGCTTAGGGCTACATCAACAGCAAACAAACCATAGAGATAGAACTTGAAACTGCTTTATTGTGTCAAGTATCAAAGAGCTATAACAAACCGTGTTTGAATTAGAGTTCCAAATACATGTATCCCTATAGGAGAAAACAGAGTGAAACCTCAAAATGAAACCGGTTACTGCCAACGAACGGTTTAACCTAGAAGAACGAAATTTGGCGAGCCAAGTGGGATTGGTGTACTGATCATTACCTGAAAGTTTCATCAAGATTGGGTGAAAAAGTGTGTGCTGAGATTTCAGGCAACTCGTAGTTTTTTGGAAGCTTGGCAGGCCCTTTCCATGAAAGTGATTCTCGCCAGTCTCTGCTTAGGGCTACATCAACAGCAAACAAACCATGGAGATAGAACTTGAAACTGCTTTATTGTGTCAATTTCAAAGAGCTAGCACAAACCGTGTTTGATTTAGAGTTCCAAATACATGTATCCCTATAGGAGAAAACAGAGTGAAACCTCAAAATGAAACCGGTTACTGCCAACGAACGGTTTAACCTAGAAGAACGAAATTTGGCGAGCCAAGTCGGATTGGTGTACTGATCAGTACCTGAAAGTTTCATCAAGATTGGGTGAAAAAGTGTGTGCTTAGATTTCAGGCAACTCGTAGTTTTTTGGAAGCTTGGCAGGCCCTTTCCATGAAAGTGACTCTCGCCAGTCTCTGCTTAGGGCTACATCAACAGCGAACAAACCATAGAGATAGAACTTGAAACTGCTTTATTCTGTCAAGTTTCAAAGAGATAGCACAAACCGTGTTTGATTTAGAGTTCCAAATACATGTATCCCTATAGGAGAAAACAGAGTGAAACCTCAAAATGAAACCGGTTACTGCCAACGAACATTTTAACCTAGAATAACGAAATTTGGCGAGCCAAGTGGGATTGGTGTACTGATCATTACCTGAAAGTTTCATCAAGATTGGGTGAAAAAGGGTGTGCTGAGATTTCAGGCAACTCGTAGTTTTTTGGAAGCTTGGCAGGCCCTTTCCATGAAAGTGATTCTCGCCAGTCTCTGCTTAGGGCTACATCAACCGCAAACAAACCATATATAGAACTTGAAACTGCTTTATTGTGTCAAGTTTCAAAGAGCTAGCACAAACCGTGTTTGATTTAGAGTTCCAAATACATGTATCCCTATAGGAGAAAACAGAGTGAAACCTCAAAATGAAACCGGTTACTGCCAACGAACGGTGTAACCTAGAAGAACGAAATTTGGCGAGCCAAGTGGGATTGGTGTACTGATGATTACCTGAAAGTTTCATCAAGATTGGGTGAAAAAGGGTGTGCTGAGATTTCAGGCAACTCATCGTTTTTTGGAAGCTTGGCAGGCCCTTTCCATGAAAGTGATTCTTCCCAGTCTCTGCTTAGGGCTACATCAACAGCAAACAAACCATAGAGATAGAACTTGAATCTAGTTTATTGTGTCAAGTTTCAAAGAGCTAGCACAAACCGTGTTTGATTTAGAGTCCCAAATACATGTATCCCTATAGGAGAAAACAGAGTGAAACCTCAAAATAAAACCGGTTGCTGCCAACGAACGGTTTAACCTAGAAGAACAAAATTTGGCGAGCCAAGTGGGATTGGTGTACTGATCATTACCTGAAACTTTCATCAAGATTGGGTGAAAAAGTGTGTGCTGAGATTTCAGGCAACTCGTAGTTTTTTGGAAGCTTGGCAGGCCCTTTCCATGAAAGTGATTCTCCCCAGTCTCTGCTTAGGGCTACATCAACAGCAAACAAACCATAGAGATAGAACTTGAAACTGCTTTATTGTGTCAAGTTTCAAAGAGCTAGTACAAACCGTGTTTGATTTAGAGTTCCAAATACATGTATCCCTATAGGAGAAAACACAGTGAAACCTGAAAATGAAACCGGTTACTGCCAACGAACGGTTTAACCTAGAAGAACGAAATTTGGCGAGCCAAGTGGGATTGCTGTACTGATCATTTCCTGAAAGTTTCATCAAGATTGGGTGAAAAAGTGTTTGCTGAGATTTCAGGCAACTCGTAGTTTTTTGGAAGCTTGGCAGGCCCTTTTCATGAAAGTGATTCTCGCCCGTCTCTGCTTTGGACTACATCAACAGCAAACAAACCATAGAGATAGAACTTGAAACTGCTTTATTGTGTCAAGTTTCAAAGAGCTAGCACAAACCGTGTTTGATTTAGAGTTCCAAATACATGTATCCCTATAGGAGAAAACAGAGTGAAACCTCAAAATGAAACCGGTTACTGCCAACGAACAGTTTAACCTAGAAGAACGAAATTTGGCGAGCCAAGTGGGATTGGTGTACTGATCATTACCTGAAAGTTTCATCAAGATTGGGTGAAAAAGTGTGTGCTGAGATTTCGGGCAACTCGTAGTTTTTTGGAAGCTTGGCAGGCCCTTTCCATGAAAGTGATTCTCGCCAGTCTCTGCTTAGGGCTACATCAACAGCAAACAAACCATAGAGATAGAACTTGAAACTGCTTTATTGTGTCAAGTATCAAAGAGCTATAACAAACCGTGTTTGAATTAGAGTTCCAAATACATGTATCCCTATAGGAGAAAACAGAGTGAAACCTCAAAATGAAACCGGTTACTGCCAACGAACGGTTTAACCTAGAAGAACGAAATTTGGCGAGCCAAGTGGGATTGGTGTACTGATCATTACCTGAAAGTTTCATCAAGATTGGGTGAAAAAGTGTGTGCTGAGATTTCAGGCAACTCGTAGTTTTTTGGAAGCTTGGCAGGCCCTTTCCATGAAAGTGATTCTCGCCAGTCTCTGCTTAGGGCTACATCAACAGCAAACAAACCATGGAGATAGAACTTGAAACTGCTTTATTGTGTCAATTTCAAAGAGCTAGCACAAACCGTGTTTGATTTAGAGTTCCAAATACATGTATCCCTATAGGAGAAAACAGAGTGAAACCTCAAAATGAAACCGGTTACTGCCAACGAACGGTTTAACCTAGAAGAACGAAATTTGGCGAGCCAAGTCGGATTGGTGTACTGATCAGTACCTGAAAGTTTCATCAAGATTGGGTGAAAAAGTGTGTGGTTAGATTTCAGGCAACTCGTAGTTTTTTGGAAGCTTGGCAGGCCCTTTCCATGAAAGTGACTCTCGCCAGTCTCTGCTTAGGGCTACATCAACAGCGAACAAACCATAGAGATAGAACTTGAAACTGCTTTATTCTGTCAAGTTTCAAAGAGATAGCACAAACCGTGTTTGATTTAGAGTTCCAAATACATGTATCCCTATAGGAGAAAACAGAGTGAAACCTCAAAATGAAACCGGTTACTGCCAACGAACATTTTAACCTAGAATAACGAAATTTGGCGAGCCAAGTGGGATTGGTGTACTGATCATTACCTGAAAGTTTCATCAAGATTGGGTGAAAAAGGGTGTGCTGAGATTTCAGGCAACTCGTAGTTTTTTGGAAGCTTGGCAGGCCCTTTCCATGAAAGTGATTCTCGCCAGTCTCTGCTTAGGGCTACATCAACCGCAAACAAACCATATATAGAACTTGAAACTGCTTTATTGTGTCAAGTTTCAAAGAGCTAGCACAAACCGTGTTTGATTTAGAGTTCCAAATACATGTATCCCTATAGGAGAAAACAGAGTGAAACCTCAAAATGAAACCGGTTACTGCCAACGAACGGTGTAACCTAGAAGAACGAAATTTGGCGAGCCAAGTGGGATTGGTGTACTGATCATTACCTGAAAGTTTCATCAAAATTGGGTGAAAAAGGTTTTGCTGAGATTTCAGGAAACTCGTAGTTTTTTGGAAGCTTGGCAGGCACTTTCCATGTAAGTCATTCTCGCCAGTCTCTGCTTAGGGCTACATCAACAGCAAACAAACCATAGAGATAGAACTTGAAACTGCTTTATTCTGTCAAGTTTCAAAGAGCTAGCACAAACCGTGTTTGATTTAGAGTTCCAAATACATGTATCCCTATAGGAGAAAACAGAGTGAAACCTCAAAATGAAACCGGTTACTGCCAACGAACATTTTAACCTAGAATAACGAAATTTGGCGAGCCAAGTGGGATTGGTGTACTGATCATTACCTGAAAGTTTCATCAAGATTGGGTGAAAAAGGGTGTGCTGAGATTTCAGGCAACTCGTAGTTTTTTGGAAGCTTGGCAGGCCCTTTCCATGAAAGTGATTCTCGCCAGTCTCTGCTTAGGGATACATCAACCGCAAACAAACCATATATAGAACTTGAAACTGCTTTATTGTGTCAAGTTTCAAAGAGCTAGCACAAACCGTGTTTGATTTAGAGTTCCAAATACATGTATCCCTATAGGAGAAAACAGAGTGAAACCTCAAAATGAAACCGGTTACTGCCAACGAACGGTGTAACCTAGAAGAACGAAATTTGGCGAGCCAAGTGGGATTGGTGTACTGATCATTACCTGAAAGTTTCATCAAAATTGGGTGAAAAAGGTTTTGCTGAGATTTCAGGAAACTCGTAGTTTTTTGGAAGCTTGGCAGGCACTTTCCATGAAAGTGATTCTCGCCAGTCTCTGCTTAGGGCTACATCAACAGCAAACAAACCATAGAGATAGAACTTGAAACTGCTTTATTGTGTCAAGTTTCAAAGAGCTAGCACAAACCGTGTTTGATTTAGAGTTCCCAATACATGTATCCCTATAGGAGAAAACAGAGTGAAACCTCAAAATGAAACCGGTTACTGCCAACGAACGGTTTAACCTAGAAGAACGAAATTTGGCGAGCCAAGTGGGATTGGTGTACTGATCATTACCTGAAAGTTTCATCAAGATTGGGTGAAAAAGTGTGTGCTGAGATTTCGGGAAACTCATAGTTTTTTGGAAGCTTGGCAGGCCCTTTCCATGAAAGTGATTCTCGCCAGTCTCTGCTTAGGGCTACATCAACAGCAAACAAACCATAGAGATAGAACTTGAAACTAGTTTATTGTGTCAAGTTTCAAAGAGCTAGCACAAACCGTGTTTGATTTAGAGTTCCAAATACATGTATCCCTATAGGAGAAAACAGAGTGAAACCTCAAAATGAAACCGGTTACTGCCAACGAACGGTTTAACCTAGAAGAACGAAATTTGGCGAGCCAAGTGGGATTGGTGTACTGATCATTACCTGAAAGTTTCATCAAGATTGGGTGAAAAAGGGTGTGCTGAGATTTCAGGCAACTCGTAGTTTTTTGGAAGCTTGGCAGGCCCTTTCCATGAAAGTGATTCTCGCCAGTCTCTGCTTAGGGCTACATCAACAGCAAACAAACCATAGAGATAGAACTTGAAACTGCTTTATTGTGTCAAGTTTCAAAGAGCTAGCACAAACCGTGTTTGATTTAGAGTTCCAAATACATGTATCCCTATAGGAGAAAACATAGTGAAACCTCAAAATGAAACCGGTTACTGCCAACGAACGGTTTAACCTAGTAGAACGAAATTTGGCGAGCCAAGTGGGATTGGTGTACTGATCATTACCTGAAAGTTTCATCAAGATTGGGTGAAAAAGTGTGTGCTGAGATTTCAGGCAACTCGTAGTTTTTTGGAAGCTTGGCAGGCATTTTTCATGAAAGTGATTCTCGCCAGTCTCTGCTTAGGGCTACATCAACAGCAAACAAACCATAGATAGAACTTGAAACTGCTTTATTGTGTCAAGTTTCAAAGAGCTAGCACAAACCGTGTTTGATTTAGAGTTCCAAATACATGTATCCCTATAGGAGAAAACAGAGTGAAACCTCAAAATGAAACCGGTTACTGCCAACGAACGGTTTAACCTAGAAGAACGAAATTTGGCGAGCCAAGTGGGATTGGTGTACTGATGATTACCTGAAAGTTTCATCAAGATTGGGTGAAAAAGTGTGTGCTGAGATTTCAGGCAACTCATAGTTTTTTGGAAGCTTGGCAGGCCCTTTCCATGAAAGTGATTCTCGCCAGTCTCTGCTTAGGGCTACATCAACAGCAAACAAACCATAGAGATAGAACTTGAAACTAGTTTATTGTGTCAAGTTTCAAAGAGCTAGCACAAACCGTGTTTGATTTAGAGTCCCAAATACATGTATCCCTATAGGAGAAAACAGAGTGAAACCTCAAAATAAAACCGGTTGCTGCCAACGAACGGTTTAACCTAGAAGAACAAAATTTGGCGAGCCAAGTGGGATTGGTGTACTGATCATTTCCTGAAAGTTTCATCAAGATTGGGTGAAAAAGTGTTTGCTGAGATTTCAGGCAACTCGTAGTTTTTTGGAAGCTTGGCAGGCCCTTTTCATGAAAGTGATTCTCGCCCGTCTCTGCTTTGGACTACATCAACAGCAAACAAACCATAGAGATAGACCTTGAAACTGCTTTATTGTGTCAAGTTTCAAAGAGCTAGCACAAACCGTGTTTGATTTAGAGTTCCAAATACATGTATCCCTATAGGAGAAAACAGAGTGAAACCTCAAAATGAAACCGGTTGCTGCCAACGAACGGTTTAACCTAGAATAACGAAATTTGGCGAGCCAAGTGGGACTGTTTTACTGATGCTTACCTGAAAGTTTCATCAAGATTGGGTGAAAAAGTGTGTGCTGAGATTTCAGGCAACTCGTAGTTTTTTGGAAGCTTGGCAGGCCCTTTCCATGAAAGTGATTCTAGCCAGTCTCTGCTTAGGGCTACATCAACAGCAAACAAACCATAGAGATAGAACTTGAAACTACTTTATTGTGTCAAGTTTCAAAGAGCTAGCACAAACCGTGTTTGATTTAGAGTTCCAAATACATGTATCCCTATAGGAGAAAACACAGTGAAACCTCAAAATGAAACCGGTTACTGCCAACGAACGGTTTAACCTAGAAGAACGAAATTTGGCGAGCCAAGTGTGATTGGTGTACCGATCATTACCTGAAAGTTTCATCAAGATTGGGTGAAAAAGTGTTTGCTGAGATTTCAGGCAACTCGTAGTTTTTTGGAAGCTTGGCAGGCCCTTTCCATGAAAGTGATTCTCGCCAGTCTCTGCTTACGGCTACATCAACAGCAAACAAACCATAGAGATAGAACTTGAAACTGCTTTATTGTGTCAAGTTTCGAAGAGCTATCACAAACCGTGTTTGATTTTGAGTTCCAAATACATGTATCCCTATAGGAGAAAACAGAGTGAAACATCAAAATGTAACCGGTTACTGCCAACGAACGGTTTAACCTAGAAGAACGAAATTTGGCGAGCCAAGTGGGATTGGTGTACTGATCATTACCTGAAAGTTTCATCAAGATTGGGTGAAAAAGTGTGTGCTGAGATTTCGGGCAACTCGTAGTTTTTTGGAAGCTTGGCAGGCCCTTTCCATGAAAGTGATTCTCGCCAGTCTCTGCTTAGGGCTACATCAACAGCAAACAAACCATAGAGATAGAACTTGAAACTGCTTTATTGTGTCAAGTATCAAAGAGCTATAACAAACCGTGTTTGATTTAGAGTTCCAAATACATGTATCCCTATAGGAGAAAACAGAGTGAAACCTCAAAATGAAACCGGTTACTGCCAACGAACGGTTTAACCTAGAAGAACGAAATTTGGCGAGCCAAGTGGGATTGGTGTACTGATCATTACCTGAAAGTTTCATCAAGATTGGGTGAAAAAGTGTGTGCTGAGATTTCAGGCAACTCGTAGTTTTTTGGAAGCTTGGCAGGCCCTTTCCATGAAAGTGATTCTCGCCAGTCTCTGCTTAGGGCTACATCAACAGCAAACAAACCATGGAGATAGAACTTGAAACTGCTTTATTGTGTCAATTTCAAAGAGCTAGCACAAACCGTGTTTGATTTAGAGTTCCAAATACATGTATCCCTATAGGAGAAAACAGAGTGAAACCTCAAAATGAAACCGGTTACTGCCAACGAACGGTTTAACCTAGAAGAACGAAATTTGGCGAGCCAAGTGGGATTGGTGTACTGATCAGTACCTGAAAGTTTCATCAAGATTGGGTGAAAAAGTGTGTGCTTAGATTTCAGGCAACTCGTAGTTTTTTGGAAGCTTGGCAGGCCCTTTCCATGAAAGTGACTCTCGCCAGTCTCTGCTTAGGGCTACATCAACAGCGAACAAACCATAGAGATAGAACTTGAAACTGCTTTATTCTGTCAAGTTTCAAAGAGCTAGCACAAACCGTGTTTGATTTAGAGTTCCAAATACATGTATCCCTATAGGAGAAAACAGAGTGAAACCTCAAATTGAAACCGGTTACTGCCAACGAACATTTTAACCTAGAATAACGAAATTTGGCGAGCCAAGTGGGATTGGTGTACTGATCATTACCTGAAAGTTTCATCAAGATTGGGTGAAAAAGGGTGTGCTGAGATTTCAGGCAACTCGTAGTTTTTTGGAAGCTTGGCAGGCCCTTTCCATGAAAGTGATTCTCGCCAGTCTCTGCTTAGGGCTACATCAACCGCAAACAAACCATATATAGAACTTGAAACTGCTTTATTGTGTCAAGTTTCAAAGAGCTAGCACAAACCGTGTTTGATTTAGAGTTCCAAATACATGTATCCCTATAGGAGAAAACAGAGTGAAACCTCAAAATGAAACCGGTTACTGCCAACGAACGGTGTAACCTAGAAGAACGAAATTTGGCGAGCCAAGTGGGATTGGTGTACTGATCATTACCTGAAAGTTTCATCAAAATTGGGTGAAAAAGGTTTTGCTGAGATTTCAGGAAACTCGTAGTTTTTTGGAAGCTTGGCAGGCACTTTCCATGAAAGTGATTCTCGCCAGTCTCTGCTTAGGGCTACATCAACAGCAAACAAACCATAGAGATAGAACTTGAAACTGCTTTATTGTGTCAAGTTTCAAAGAGCTAGCACAAACCGTGTTTGATTTAGAGTTCCCAATACATGTATCCCTATAGGAGAAAACAGAGTGAAACCTCAAAATGAAACCGGTTACTGCCAACGAACGGTTTAACCTAGAAGAACGAAATTTGGCGAGCCAAGTGGGATTGGTGTACTGATCATTACCTGAAAGTTTCATCAAGATTGGGTGAAAAAGTGTGTGCTGAGATTTCGGGAAACTCATAGTTTTTTGGAAGCTTGGCAGGCCCTTTCCATGAAAGTGATTCTCGCCAGTCTCTGCTTAGGGCTACATCAACAGCAAACAAACCATAGAGATAGAACTTGAAACTAGTATATTGTGTCAAGTTTCAAAGAGCTAGCACAAACCGTGTTTGATTTAGAGTTCCAAATACATGTATCCCTATAGGAGAAAACAGAGTGAAACCTCAAAATGAAACCGGTTACTGCCAACGAACGGTTTAACCTAGAAGAACGAAATTTGGCGAGCCAAGTGGGATTGGTGTACTGATCATTACCTGAAAGTTTCATCAAGATTGGTGAAAAAGGGTGTGCTGAGATTTCAGGCAACTCGTAGTTTTTTGGAAGCTTGGCAGGCCCTTTCCATGAAAGTGATTCTCGCCAGTCTCTGCTTAGGGCTACATCAACAGCAAACAAACCATAGAGATAGAACTTGAAACTGCTTTATTGTGTCAAGTTTCAAAGAGCTAGCACAAACCGTGTTTGATTTAGAGTTCCAAATACATGTATCCCTATAGGAGAAAACAGAGTGAAACCTCAAAATGAAACCGGTTACTGCCAACGAACGGTTTAACCTAGAAGAACGAAATTTGGCGAGCCAAGTGGGATGGTGTACTGATCATTACCTGAAAGTTTCATCAAGATTGGGTGAAAAAGTGTGTGCTGAGATTTCAGGCAACTCGTAGTTTTTTGGAAGCTTGGCAGGCATTTTTCATGAAAGTGATTCTCGCCAGTCTCTGCTTAGGGCTACATCAACAGCAAACAAACCATAGATAGAACTTGAAAACTGCTTTATTGTGTCAAGTTTCAAAGAGCTAGCACAAACCGTGTTTGATTTAGAGTTCCAAATACATGTATCCCTATAGGAGAAAACAGAGTGAAACCTCAAAATGAAACCGGTTACTGCCAACGAACGGTTTAACCTAGAAGAACGAAATTTGGCGAGCCAAGTGGGATTGGTGTACTGATGATTACCTGAAAGTTTCATCAAGATTGGGTGAAAAAGTGTGTGCTGAGATTTCAGGCAACTCATAGTTTTTGGAAGCTTGCAGGCCCTTTCCATGAAAGTGATTCTCGCCAGTCTCTGCTTAGGGCTACATCAACAGCAAACAAACCATAGAGATAGAACTTGAAACTAGTTTATTGTGTCAAGTTTCAAAGAGCTAGCACAAACCGTGTTTGATTTAGAGTCCCAAATACATGTATCCCTATAGGAGAAAACAGAGTGAAACCTCAAAATAAAACCGGTTGCTGCCAACGAACGGTTTAACCTAGAAGAACAAAATTTGGCGAGCCAAGTGGGATTGGTGTACTGATCATTACCTGAAACTTTCATCAAGATTGGGTGAAAAAGTGTGTGCTGAGATTTCAGGCAACTCGTAGTTTTTGGGAAGCTTGGCAGGCCCTTTCCATGAAAGTGATTCTCCCCAGTCTCTGCTTAGGGCTACATCAACAGCAAACAAACCATAGAGATAGAACTTGAAACTGCTTTATTGTGTCAAGTTTCAAAGAGCTAGTACAAACCGTGTTTGATTTAGAGTTCCAAATACATGTATCCCTATAGGAGAAAACACAGTGAAACCTCAAAATGAAACCGGTTGCTGCCAACGAACGGTTTAACCTAGAAGAACGAAATTTGGCGAGCCAAGTGGGACTGTTTTACTGATGCTTACCTGAAAGTTTCATCAAGATTGGGTGAAAAAGTGTGTGCTGAGATTTCAGGCAACTCGTAGTTTTTTGGAAGCTTGGCAGGCCCTTTCCATGAAAGTGATTCTCGCCAGTCTCTGCTTAGGGCTACATCAACCGCAAACAAACCATATATAGAACTTGAAACTGCTTTATTGTGTCAAGTTTCAAAGAGCTAGCACAAACCGTGTTTGATTTAGAGTTCCAAATACATGTATCCCTATAGGAGAAAACAGAGTGAAACCTCAAAATGAAACCGGTTACTGCCAACGAACGGTTTAACCTAGAAGAACGAAATTTGGCGAGCCAGTGGGATTGGGTGTACTGATCATTACCTGAAAGTTTCATCAAGATTGGGTGAAAAAGGGTGTGCTGAGATTTCAGGCAACTCGTAGTTTTTTGGAAGCTTGGCAGGCCCTTTCCATGAAAGTGATTCTCGCCAGTCTCTGCTTAGGGCTACATCAACCGCAAACAAACCATATATAGAACTTGAAACTGCTTTATTTTGTCAAGTTTCAAAGAGCTAGCACAAACCGTGTTTGATTTAGAGTTCCAAATACATGTATCCCTATAGGAGAAAACAGAGTGAAACCTCAAAATGAAACCGGTTACTGCCAATGAACGGTGTAACCTAGAAGAACGAAATTTGGCGAGCCAAGTGGGATTGGTGTACTGATCATTACCTGAAAGTTTCATCAAAATTGGGTGAAAAAGGTTTTGCTGAGATTTCAGGAAACTCGTAGTTTTTTGGAAGCTTGGCAGGCACTTTCCCATGAAAGTGATTCTCGCCAGTCTCTGCTTAGGGCTACATCAACAGCAAACAAACCATAGAGATAGAACTTGAAACTGCTTTATTGTGTCAAGTTTCAAAGAGCTAGCACAAACCGTGTTTGATTTAGAGTTCCCAATACATGTATCCCTATAGGAGAAACAGAGTGAAACCTCAAAATGAAACCGGTTACTGCCAACGAACGGTTTAACCTAGAAGAACGAA
>NW_027525285.1:0-21452 GCF_052094955.1 Ictidomys tridecemlineatus | reverse complement strand
GCATAGAGCAGAGATTGGAGATTGAGGTACAGAACGCCTGTTACAGAGAGCACATGTTGGAGACTGGGTTGCAAATGGAGTATTACAGAGAGCAGAGTTTTCAGACTGTAGTACAGAAGAACTGTTGCAAAAAGCAGATGTTTGAGACTAG
Source organism: Ictidomys tridecemlineatus (assembly GCF_052094955.1). Taxonomy (NCBI): domain Eukaryota; kingdom Metazoa; phylum Chordata; class Mammalia; order Rodentia; family Sciuridae; genus Ictidomys; species Ictidomys tridecemlineatus. The sequence goes on along the minus strand of NW_027525285.1, from coordinate 21,301 downwards.
AGTTCACAAGGACTGTTGCAGCGAGATGAGGTTTGAGACTGGGGTGCAGAAAGATCGTTGCAGAGAGCAGAGGTTGGAGACTGAGGTGCAGAAGGGTGGTTGCAGAGAGCAGAGGTTCGAGACTGGGGTGCAGAAGGATCGTTACAGAGAACAGAGTTTGGAGACTGAGGTGAAGAGTTTTACAGAGAGCACATTTTGGAGACTGGGGTGCAGAAGGAATGTTCCAGAGAGCAGAGGTTGGAGACTTGGGTGCAGAAGGACTGTTGCAGAAAGAAGAGTTTGGAGACTGAGGTGCAGAAGGACTGTTGCAGAGAGCAGAGGTTAAAGACTGGGGTGCAGAAGACAGTTACAGAGAGCAGACGTTGGAGACTGGGTTTCAGAAGGATCTTACAGAGAAAAGAGTTTGGAGACTGGGGGGCAGAAGGACTGTAACAGAGAGCGGATGTTTGAGATTGGGGTGCATAAAGATCATTACAGAGAGCAGAGGTTGGAGACCGGGGTGCAGACAGACTTTTACAGAGAGCATATGTTTGATACTGGGTGCAGAAGTAATGTTGCAGAGAGCAGAGTTTGGAGACTAGGTTCCAGTAGGACTGTTTATGCGAGCAGGGGTTGGAGACTGGTGTGCAGAAGGATCTTACAGAGAGCAGAGGTAGGCGACTGGGGTGCAGAAGAACTGTTTTAGAGAGCAGAGGTAGGAGACTGGGGTTCAGATGGATCATTTCAGAGAGTAGAGTTTGGAGACTGGGGTGCAGAAGGCCACTTAGAGAGAGCAGATGTTAAAGACTGGGATGCAGAAGGCCTGTTACAGAGAGGAGAGTTTGGAGACTTGTTTTCAGAAGGTTCTTACAGAGAGCAGAGGTAGGAGACAGATGTACAGAAAGACTGTTACAGAGAGCAGAGGTTGGAGACTGGGGTGCAGAGGGATTGTTGCAGAGAGCAGATTTTTCAGACTGAGGTACAGAATAACTGTTGCAGAGAGCACATGTTGGAGACTGGGTTGCACAAGGACTGTTTCAGGGAGCAGAGGTTGGAGACTGGGGTGCAGAAGGATCGTTGCAGAGAGCAGAGGTTGGAGACTGAGGTGCAGAAGGACCCTTGCAAAGAGCAGAGTTTGGAGACTGAGGTGCAGAAGGATAGTTACAGAGAAAAGAGTTTGGAGATAGGGGTGCAGAAAAACTTTTGCAGAGAGCAGAGGTTTTAGACTGGGGTATAGAAGGACTGTTACAGAGAGTAGAGTCTGGAGATTGGGGTACAGAAGGACTGTTACAGAGAGCAGAGTTTGGAGACTGGGGTGGAGAAGGACAGTTGCAGGGAGCAGGTGATGGAGACTGGTGTGCAAAAGGACAGTTGCAGAGAGAAGAGGATGGAGACTGGGGTGCAGAAGGATCCTTGGGGCAAGCATAGTATGGAGACTGGGCTGTACAAAGACTGTTACACAGAGCAGAGTTTGGAGACTAGGGTTTAGAAGGACTTTTTCAGAGAGCAGATGTTGGAGACTTGGGTGAACAAGAACTGTTGCATAGAGCAGAGGATGATGCCTGAGATGCAGATGACGGTTACAGAAAGCAGAGTTTGAAGACTGGGGTGCAGAAGGACTGTTACAGAGAGCAGACTTTGGAGACTGTGGTGCAGAAGGATCGTTGCAGAAGCAGAATTTGGAGACTTAGGTTAAGTAGGATGGTTAGAGAGAGCAGAGGTTAGAGACTGTGGTGCAGAAGGAATTTTACTGAGAGCACAGGTTGGAGACTGGGGTGCAGAAGGACTTTAACAGAGAGCACACGTTAAGGACTGAGGTGCAGAAAAACTGTTGCAGAGAGCAAAGTTAGGAGATTGGGGTGCTGAAGGAGTGTTGCAGAGAACAGAAGTCTGAGACTGAGGTGCAGAAGGACCCTTACAGAGAGCAGAAGTTGGAGACTGGTACAGAGGACTGTTACAGAGAGAAGAGGTTGGAGACAGGTTTGCAGAAAGATCTTAAAGCGAGCATACGTTGGAGACTGGGGTGCAGACAGATTTTTGCAGAGAGCAGAGATTGGAGACTGGAATGAAGAAGGACTGATACAGATAACAGAGGTTGGAGACTTCGGTGCACAAGGCCTGTTACAGAGAGCAGAGTTTGGAGACTGGTGTGCAGAAGGACTGTTACAGAGAGCAGAGGTTTAATACTGGGTTGCAGGCGGATGTTACAGAGAGCAGAGGTTGGAGACTGAGGTGCAGAAGCACTGTTACAGAGAGAAGAGTTTGGAGACTGAGGTGCAGAAGGACCCTTGCAGAGAGCAGAGGTTAGAGATTGGTGTGCAGAATTCCCATTACAGAGAGCAGTGCTTGGAGACTGGGGTACAGAAGGACAGTTACAGAGAGCAGAGTTTAAAGACTGGGTTGCAATAGGATCTTACGGAGAGCAGAGTTTGGTGACTGAGGTACAGAAGGACTGTTACAGAGAGCAGAGGTTGGAGACTGGGGTGCAGAAGGACTGATACAGAAAGCAGAGCTTGGTGACTGGGGCGCAGAAGAACTGTTTCAGAGAGCAAAGTTTGAGACTGAGGTGGAGAAGGACTGTTGCATAGAGCAGATGGTAGAGACTGGGGTGCAGAATAACTGTTACAAGGAGCAAAGGTTGGAGACTGGGGTGCAGAATAACTGTTGTGGAGAACAGAGTTTGGAGAGGGGGGTTTAGAAGGACCATTGCAGATAGCAGAGGTTGGAGACTGGGTTTCAGAACGATCATACAGAGAGCAGAGTTTGGACACTGAGGTGCAGAATGACTGATGCAGAGAGCAGAAGTTGGGGATTTCGGTGCAGTAGGACTGTTGCAGAGAGCAGAGGTTTGAGTCTGAGGTGCAGAAGGACTGTTACAGAGAGAAGAGTTTAGAGACCGGGGTGCAGAAGGACTGATACAGAAAGCAGAGTTTGGAGACTGCGGTGCAGAAAGACCATTACAGAGAGCAGAGGTTGGAGACTGAAGTACAGAACGACAGTAACAGAGAGCAGAAGTTGGAGACTGGGGTGGAAAAGGACTGTTGCAGACAGGAGAGTTTGGAGACTGGGGTAGAGAAGGACTGTTGCAGAAAGCAGAGGTTGCAGAGTGAGGTGCAGAAGGACTGTTACAGAGAGCAGAGTTTGGAGAATTTGGTGCAGAAGGAACCTTACAAAGAACAGAGGTTGAAGACTGCGGTATGGAAGAACTGTTGTAGAGAACAAGGATAGAGACGGGTGCATAGGGATCATTGCAGAGAGTAGACGTTAGAGACTGTGGTGCAGAAGGAATGTTACCGAGAGAAGAGTTTGGAAACTGGGGTGCAGAAGAATCTTCCAGTGAAAAAAGTTTGGAGACTGGGGTGAAGAAGGATTGTTGCAGAGAGCAGACGTTGGAGACTTGGGTGCAGAAGGATCATTACAGAGAGAAGAGGGTGGAGACTGAGTGTGCCGAAGGACTCTTACAGAGAGCACAGGTTGGAAACTTGGGTGCAGAAGGACTGTTACAGAGAGCGGAGTTTGGAGTCTGGGTTCAGAAGTACTGTTACAGAAAGCAGAGTTTGGAGACTGGTTTTCAGAAGAATCTTACAGAAAACAGAGTTTTGAGACTGCAGTACAGAAGGACTGTTACAGAGAGCAGAGGTTGGAGACTGGGAGCAGGAAAACTGTTGTAGAGGACAGAGGTTTGAAACTCGGGTGCAGCTCGACCATTGCAGAAAGCATAGGTTGAAGACTGGGGTTGAGAAGGCATGATACAGAGAGCAGAGTTTGGATACTGGGGTGCAGTAGGATCTTACAGAGAGAAGAGGTTAGAGACTGATGTGCAGTGGACTCTTACAGAGAGCAGAGTTTGGAGACTGGGGTGCAGAAGGACTCATTAAGAAAGCAGAGATTGGAGTTTTTGGTGAAGAAAGAAGGTTACAGAGAGCAGAGGTTGGACTGCAGTACAGAATGTCTTTTACAGAGAGCAGTGGTTGAAGTTTGGGGTGCAGAAGTATTGTTGCAGAGATCAGATGTTGCTAACTAGGGTGCATAAAGACTGTTGCAGAGAGCAGAGGTTGGAGAATGGGGTGCAGAAGGACTGATACAGAAAGCAGAGGGTGGAGACTGGGGTGTAGAAGGACTCTTACAGAGAGCAGATGTTGGAGACTAGGTTACAGAAGTACTGTAAAAGAGAGCAAAGTTTGGAGACTGGGGTGTAGAAGGCCTGTTGCAGAGAGCAGAGGTTGGAGACTGGGATGGAGAAGAATTGTTGTAGAGAGAAGTGTTTGGAGACTGGGGTGCAGAAGGACTGTTTCAGAGAGCAGAGGTTAAAGACAGGTGTGCAGAAGGACCTTTGCAGAGAACAGAGGTTGGAGATTGAGGTGCAGAAGGAATATTAAAGAGAGCAGTAGTAGAAGACTGGGGTACAGAAGGATAGTTACAGAGAGCAGAGGTTGGATACTGGGGTGCAAAAGGTCTGTTGCCGAGAGCAGAGGTTGGAATCTGGGGTGCAGAAGGACTGTTACAAAGAGCATAGCTTCGAGACTGGGTTGGAGAATTCCTGTTACAGAGAGCTAAGGATGGAAACTGTTGTGCAGAAGGACTGTTACAGAGAGCTGAGTTTGGAGACTGGGTTGCAGAAGGGTCTTACAGAGAGCAGAGGTAGGAGGCTGAGGTGAAAAAGCATCATTGCAGAGAGCAGTGTTTTCAGACTGAGTTGAAGAAGGACTGTTTCAGAGAGCAGATGTTGGAGACTGGTGTGCAGAAGGACTGTTACAGAGAGCAGAGTTTGGAGACTGGGGTTCAAATGGATCTTATAAAGAGCAGAGTTTGGAGACTGGGGTCAAAAGGACTGTGGCAGAGAGCAGATGTTTGAGACTGGGGTGGAGAAGAATCGTTGCAGAAAGAAGAGGTTGGAGACTGGGTTGCAGAAGGCCTGTTACAGAGAGCAGAGGTTGGAGACTGGGTTGCAGAAGTCCTGTTACAAAGAGCAGAGTTTGAAGACTGTTGTGCAGCAGGACTGTTACAGAGTGCAGAGTTTAAAGACTAAGTTGCCGAAGTATCTTAGAGAGAGCAGACTTGTGAGACTGAGGTGAGCAAGGACTGTTACAGAGTAGCGGTAGGAGACTGGAGTGCAGAAGGCTCCTTGAAGAGAGCAGAGTTTTAAGACTGAAGTGCAGAAGAACTGTTGCAGAGAGCAGATGTTGAAGACTGGGGCGCAGAAAAATTGTTACAGAGAGCAGAGGTTGGAGACTGGAGTGCAGAAAGATCTTACAGAGAGCAGAGATTGCTAACTATGGTGCAGAAAGACTGATGCCGAGAGCAGAGGTTGGAGACTGGGGTTAAGAATAATCATTGCAGAGAGAAGAGGTTGGAGACTGGGGTTCTGAAGGCCTGTTACAGAGAGCAGAGTTTCGAGACTGGGTTGCAAAATTCATGTTACAGAGAGCAGAGGTTGGAAACTATTCTGACGAAGGACTGTTACAGAGAGTAGAGTTTGGAGACTGGGTTGTAGTAGGTTCTTACAGAGAGCAGATGTAGGAGACTGAGGTGCAGAATGATCATTGCAGAGAGCAGAGTTTTAAGACTGAGTTGGAGAAGGACTCTTGCAGAGAAAAGATGTTGGAGACAGGTGTGCAGAAGAACTGTTGCAGAGAGCAGATTTTGGAGACTGGGGTGAAGAAGGATCGGTGCAGAGAGCAGAGGTTGGAGACTGGTGTGCAGAAGGACAGTTACAGAGAGCAGAGTTTGGAGATTGGGTTGGAGAAGGATCCTACAGAGTTTGAAGAATGAGGTGCAGAAAGACTGTTACAGAGAGTAGATGTTGGAGAATGAGGTGCAGAAGTAACTTTGAGGAGTAAAGAGTTTGGAGATTGAGGTGCAGAAGGATTGTTACGGAGAGCAGAGTTTGGAGACTGGGGTGCAGAAGGACTGTTGCAGATAGCGGATTTTGGAGTCTGTGGTGCTGAAGACTGTTGCAGAGAGCAGAGGTTGGAGACTGAGGTGCAGAAGGACTGTTGCAGAGATCAGATGTAGGAGACTGGTGTGCAGAAGGACTGTTGCAGAGAGTAGATGTTGGATATTGGGGTGTAGAAGAACTGTTACAGAGAGGAGAGGTTGGAGGGTGGTGTGCAGAAGGACCATTGCAGAGAGGACAGGTTGGAGACTGAGGTGCAGAAGGATTGTTACAGAGTGCAGAGGAAGGTTACTGGGGTACAGAAGGACTGATCCAAAGAGCAGAGGTTGGAGACTGGGGTGCAGAAGGCCTGTTACAGAGAGCAGAGTTTGGAGACTGAGGTGATGAAGGATCGTTACAGAGAGCAGATTTTGCATACTGAGGTGCAGAAGTTCTTTTACTAAGAGGAGAGGTTGGATACTGGGAGCAGAACGATTCTTACAGAGAGCAGAATTTGGTGATTGGGGTGCAGAAGAACTGTTACAGAGAAAAGCTGATAAAGACTGGGGTGAAGAAGGCCTGTAACAGAGAGCAGAAGTTGGAGACTGAGGTGCCGAAAGACTGTTGCAGAGAGCAGAGGTTGGAGACTGCGTTGCAGAATGACTGTTTCAGAGAGCAGAGTTTTGAGACTGCAGTACAGATGGACTATTATAGGAAGTAGAGCTTGGAGACTGGGGTGCAGAAGGAATGTCACAGAGAACAAAGTTTGGAAACTGGGGTGCAGAAGGATCTTATAGAGACCAGAAGTTGGAGACTGGGGTGCAGAAGGACTGTTGCAGAGAGCAGATGTTGGAGACTGGGGTGCAGAAAGAACGTTGCAGAGAGTAGAGGTTGGAGACTTGCGTGTAGAAGGACTGTTGCAGAGAGCAGAGGTTGGAGACTGGGGTGCAAAAGGACCGTTAAAGAGAGCAGAGTTTGGAGAGTGCAGTTCAGAAAGACTGTTACTGAGAGCTGAGTTTGGAGACAGGGTTGCAGAAAGACTATTGCAGAGAAAACGGTTTGGAGACTGGGGTGCAGAAGAAATGATGCAGTGAGCAGAGGATGGAGACTAAGGTGCAGAAGGACTTTTACAGAGAGCAGAGTTTGGAGACTGGGGTGCACAAGGACTGTTACAGAAAGCAGAGTTTGGAAACTTCTTTTCAGTAGGATCATACAGAGAGCAGAGGTTGGAGAGTGGGGTGCAGAAGAATCAAGGAAGAGAGCAAAAGTTGGATTCTTAGTTGTAGAAGAATCATTGCCGAGAGCAAAGTGGAGACTTGGGTTTAGAAAGATAATAACTGAGAGAAGAGGTGGGAGACTAAGTTGCAGAAGGACTGTTGCAGAGAGCACAGTTTGAAAACTGGGGTGCAGATAGAATTTTGCAGAAAGCAGAGTTTTGATTCTGGAGTGCAGAAGGACTGTTGCATAGAGCAGAGGTTGGAGACTGAGATGCAGAAAAACTGTTACACATAGCAGACTTTGGAGACTGGGGTGAAAAATCATGATACAGAAAGCAGAGGTGAGAGACTGGGGTGCAGAAGGATTGTTTCAGAGAGCAGAGTTTGGAGACTCGTGTGCAGAAGGACTGTTACAAAGAACAGACGTTGAAGACTGGTGTTTAGAAGGACTGTTGCAGAGAGCAGAGGTTGGAAACTTGGGTGCTGAAGGACTGTTGCAGAGAGCAGAATTTGGAGACTGAGGTGTAGAAGAACTGTTACAGAGAGCAGAGTTTGGAGACTGGGGTGCAGAAGGAGTGATACAGAGAGCAGAGTTTGGAGACTGGGTTGCAGAAGGCCCGTTACAGAGAGCAGAGTTTGGAGACTGGGTGCAGAAGGGCTGTTATAGAGAGCAGAGTTTGGAGACTGGTGTGCAGATGGATCGTTGCAGAGAGCAGATTTTGGAGACTTGAGTGCAGAAAGACGGTTGCAGAGAGCAGATTTTAGAGACTGGGATGCAGAAGGACTGTTGCAGAGAGCAGAGTTTTGACACTGGGTTGCAGCAAGACTACTACACAGAGCAGAGGTTGAAGACTTGGGTGTAGAAGAACTGTTGCAGAGATCAGAGTTTGGAGACTGGGGTAGGGAAGGACTTTTACAGAGAGAAGATGTTTGAGACTGAGATGCAGAAGGATTGTTACAAAGAGCAGAGTTTGGAGACTGGGGTGCAGAAAGACTGATACAGAAAGCAGAGGTTTGAGACATGTGTCCAGAATGAATCTTAACTAGAGCAGAGAATGGAGACTGCAGTATAGAAGGACAGTTACAGAGAGCAGAGGTTGGATACTAGGGTCCAGAAGGACTTTTTCAGAGAGCAGAGTAGAGCTTGGAGACTGGGGTGCAGAAGGAATGTCACAGAGAACAAAGTTTGGAAACTGGGGTGCAGAAGAATCTTATAGAGACCAGAAGTTGGAGACTGAGGTGCAGAAGGACTGTAACAGAGAGCAGAGTTTGGAGACTGTGATGCTGAAAAACTGATACAGAAAGCAGAAGTTGGAGACTGGGTTGCGGAAGGACCGTTGCAGAGAGCAGAGTTTGGAGACTTGGGTCGAGAAGAAATGTGACAGAGAGCAGAGTTTGGAAACTGGAGTGCAGAAGGATTTTACAGAGAGCAGAAGTTAGACTGCGGTACAGAAGGACTGTTACTAAGATCAGAATTTGGAGACTGGGGTGTAGAAGGACTTTTTCAGAGAGTAGATGTTGGAAAGTGGAGTGCAGAAGAACTGTTGCAGAGAGCTGAAGTTGGAGACTGGGGTGCAGAAGGATTTTTGCAGGGAGTAGAAGTTGGATATGACTTGCTGAAGGACTCTTGCAGACAACAGAGTTTGGAGAATAGAGTGCAGAAGGACCGTAGCAGACAGCAGATGTTGGAAACTGAGGCGCAGAATGATTGTTACAGAGAGCAGAGGTTGGAGACTGAGGTGAAGAAGGACTGTGACAAAGATCATAGTTTGATCTTTCAGAGAGCAGAGTTTGGAGACTGGGGTGCAGACGAACTGTTGCACAGAGTAGAAGTTGGAGACTGGGGTAGAGACGGACTGTTACAGAGAGAAGATATTTGAGACTGAGATGCAGTAGGACTGTTACAAAGAGCAGAGGTTGGAGAGTGGGGTGCAGAAGGACTGATACAGAAAGCAGAGTTTGGAGACTTGGGTCCAGAATGAACCTTAACGATAGCAGAAGTTGAAGACTGCAGTATAGAAGGAGTGTTACAGAGAGCAGAAGTTGGAGACTAGGGTACAGTAGGACTGTAGCAGATAGCACAGGTTGGAGAATGGGATGCAGAAGGACTTTTGCAGAAAGCAGGGTTTGGAGACTGAGGTGCAAAAGGACTGTAATAGAGAGCAGAGTTTGGAGACTGTGGTGCTGAAGGACTGATACAGAAAGAAGAGTTTGGAGACTGGGGTGCAGAAGGACCATTGCAGAGAGCAGAGGTTAGTGATTTGGGTGGGGAAGAAATGTCACAGAGAGCAGAGTTTGAAAACTGGAGTGCAGAAGGATCTTACAGAGAGCAGAAGTTAGAGACTGCAGTACAGAAGGACTGTTAAAGAGATAAGAGTTTGGAGACTGGGGTGTAGAAGGACTTCTTCAGAGAGTAGAAGTTGGAGACTGGGGTGCATAAGAACTGTTGCAGAGAGCCGAAGTTGGAGACTGGGGTGCAGAAGGATTGTTGCAGGGAGTAAAGTTTGGATATGATGTGCTGAAGACTAGGGTGCAGAAGGCCTTTTACAAAGATCAGAGTTTGGAGAATGGCTGCAGAATGACTTTTCCATATAGCAGAGTTGGAAACTGGTTTGCAGAAGGATCTTACAGAGAGCAGATATTGGAGACTGAGGTGCAGAAGGACTGTTACACAGAGTAGAGGTTGGAGACTGAGGTGCAGAAGGATCGTTGCAGAGAACAGAATTTTAAGACTGAGGTGCCGAAGGACTGTTGCAGAGAGCACATGTTGGAGACTGGGGTTCAGAAGGACTGTTGCAGAGAGCTGATGTTGGAGATTGGGGTGCACAAGGATTGTCGTAGAGAGCAGAGGTTTGATACTGGGGTGCAGAAAGATTGTTATAGAGAACAGACTTTGGAGAATGAAGTGCAGAAGGGCTGTTACAGAGAGCAGAGTTTGGAGCTGGGTTGCAGAAGGATCTTACAGAGAGCACATGTTGGAGACTGACGTGTAGAAGGACTGTTGCAGAGAGCAGAGTTTGGAGACTGGGTTGCAGAAGAATCTTACAGAGAGCACATGTTGGAGACTGGGGTGCAGAAAGACTGTTGCAGAGAGCAGAATTTGGAGACTGAGGTGCAGAAGGACTGTTACAGAGAGCAGAGTTTGGAGACTGGGGTGCAGAAGGACCGTTACAAAGAGCAGAGTTTGGAGACTAGCGTACAGAAGGATTGTTGCAGAGAGCAGATGTATTAGACTGTGGTTCAGAAAAAGTGTAGAAGAGAGCAGAGTTTAGAGAATGGGGTGCAGAAGTAAGGTTGCAGAGGACAGAGGTTGGATAAAGAGGTGCAGAAGGACTATTACAGAGAGCAGAGTTTGGAAACAGTGGTGCAGAAGGACTGATACAGAAAGCAGAGGTTTGAGAATGTGGTGCAGAAGGACCATTACAGAGAGAAGAGGTTGAAGACTGCGGTACAGAAGGACTGTTACAGAGAGCAGAGGTTGGAGAATGGGGAGCAGAAGAACTGTTGCAGAGAACAGAGTTTGGAGACTGGGGTGCAGCAGGACCCGTGCAGAATCCAGAGGTTGGAGACTGTGTTAGTAAAGAAATGTTACAGAGAGCAGAGTTTGAAAACTGGGATGCAGAAAGATCTTACAGATAGCAGAGATTGTAAACCGAAGTGCAGCGAGACTGTTACAGAGAGCAGAAGTTGGAGACTGGGGTGCAGAAGGATGGTTGCAGACAGCAGAGTTTCCAGACTAAGGCACAGAAGGACTGTTGCTGAGAGCAGATGTTGGAGACTTGGGTGCAGAATAACTGTTGCAGAGAGTAGATTCTGGAGACTGGGATGCAGAAGGATCATTGCAGAGAGCAGAGGTTGGACACTGGGGTGCAGAAGGACTGTTACACAGAGCAGAGTTTGGAGACTGGGGTGAAGAAGGACTTTTTCAGAGATCAGATGTTGGAGACTTAGGTGCAGAAGGACTGTTGCAGAGAGCAGATGTTGGAGACTGGGATGCAGAAGGATTATTGCAGAGAGCAGAGGTTGTACACTGGGGTGCAGAAGGAATGTTACACAGAGTAGAGGTTTGAGACTGTGGTGAAGAAGGACTTTTGCAGGGAGCAGGTGGTGGAGACTTGTGTGCAGAAGGACTGTTGCAGAGAGCAGAATTTGGAGACTGAGTTTCAGAAGGACTGTTGCAGATAGCAGAGGTTGGAGACTGGGATGCAGAAGGACTGAAACACAAAGCAGAGTTTTGAGACTGGGGTTCAGAAGGACCTTTACAGAGAGCAGAGTTTGGAGACTGCAATACAGGAGGACTGTTACAGAGAGAAGAGATTCGAGATTGGGGTGGAGAAGAACTGTTTCAGAGTGCAGATGTTGGAGACTGGGGTGCACAAGAACTGTTGCAGAGAGAAGAGTTTAGAGACTGGGGTGCAGAAAACTGTTGCAGAGAGCAGCGGTTGGAGACTGAGGTGCAGAAAGAATGTTACAGAGAGCAATGTTTGGAGACAGGGGTACAGAATTACTGATACAGAAAGCCGAGGTTGGAGACTGGGGTGCAGAAGGACCGTTACAGAGAGCAGAGGTTGGAGACAGAGGTTCAGAAGGACTGTAGCAGAGAGCAGAGATTAGAGAATGGGGTGCACAAGGACTGTTAAAGAGAGCAGAGTTTGGAGATTAGGGTACAGAAGGACCAGTGCAGAATCTAGAAGTTGGAGACTGTGGTGGAAAAGGAATGTTACAGAGAACAGAGTTTGAAAACTAAGATGCAGAAGGATCTTACAGAGAGCAGAGTTTGGAGACAGAGGTGCAGAAAAACTGTTGAGTAGAGGCTTCCTTGGAGACTGGGGTGCAGAAGGATGGTTGCAGAGAGCAGAGGTTGGAGACTGAGGTGCAAATAGACTGTTCCAGAGAGTAGAGGTTGGAGTTTGGGGTGCAAAAGGCCTGTTACAGACAGCAGAGTTTGGAATCTGGGGTACAGAATAACTGTTACAGAGAGCAGAGATTTTAGACAAGGTTGCAGAAGGATCTTACATAAATTATAGACCTAGGTGCAGCAGGACTGTTACAGAGAGCAGAGGTTGGAGACTGGGGTGCAGAAGGCCTGTTACGGAGAGCAGAGTTTGGAGAATGGGGTGCAGAAGGACTGATAAAGAGGGCAGAGTTTTTAGACTGGGTTGCAGAAGGATCTAACAGAAAGCAGATGTTGGAGACTGAGGTGTAGAATGATCGTTGCAGAGAGAAGAGTTTGGAGACTGGAGTGCTGAAGGCCTGTTACAGAGAGCAGCATTTGGAGACTAAGGTGCAGAAAGCCTCTTAAAGAGAAGACTGGGGTGCAGAAGGATTGTTATAGAGAACAGATTTAGGATACTGGGTGGCAGAAGGATCTTACAGAGAGCAGAGTTTTTAGACTGAGGTGAAGGAGGACTGTTACAGAGAGCAGTGGTTGGAGACTGGGGTGCAGAGGGATCGTGCAGAGAGAAGAGGTTGGAGACTTAGGTTTAGAAGGACTGTTACAGGGAGCAAATTTTGGAGACTGTGTTGCAGAAGGATCTTACATAGAGCAGAGTTTCGAGACTGAGGTGCAGAAGGAATGTTACAGAGAGCAAAGGTTGGAGTCTGGGGTGCAGAAGGATTGTTGTAGAGAGCAAAATTTTCAAACTGAGTTTAAGAAGGACTGTTGCAGAGAGCAGATTTTGAAGACTGAGGTGCAGAAAGATCGTTACAGAGAGCAGAAGTTGGAAACTTGGGTGCAGAACAACTGCTACAGAGAGCAGAAGTTGGAGACTGGGGTGCAGAAGGCCTGTTACAGAGAGCAGAGTTCTGAGACTGGGGTGCAGAAGAACTTTTACAGAGAACAGAGTTTTTTAGACTGGGTTTAAAAGGATCTTACAGAGAGCAGAGGTTTGAGACTGAGGTGCAGAAGGACTGTTGCAGAGAGCAGATGTTGGAGACTGCAGTACAAAAGGACTGTTGCAGAGAGCTGAGGTTGGAAACTAGGGTACACAAAGACTTTTTCAGAGAGCAGATGTTGGAGACTGTTACTCAGAAGGACTGTTGCAGAGAGCAGAAGTTGGAGAATGGGGTAGAGAAAGACTTTTGCAGAGAGCAAAAGTTGGAGACTGAGGTTCAGATGGACGGATAACGAAAGCAGCTGTTGGAGAGTGGCGTGCAAAAGGACCTTTACAAAGAGCAGAGTTTGTAGACTGTTGTACAGAAGGACTATTACAGAGAGCAGAGTTTGCTGACTGGGAGCAGAAGGACTGTTGCGGAGTACAGAGGTAGGAGACTGGGGTGCAGCAGGACCATTGCAGAAAGCAGAGGTTGGAGACTGGCGTGGAGAAGGAATATTACAGAGAGCAGATTTTGGAAACTAGGGTGTAGAAAGATCTTTCAGAGACAAGAGGTTGGAGACTGAGTTTCAGAAGGATCCTTGCAGAGAACAGAGGTTGGAGACTGGGGTGAAGAAGGATCGTTGCAGTCAGCAGAGTTTCCAGACAGAAATGCAGAAGGAATGTTACACAGAGCAGAGATTGAAGAATGAGGTGAAGAAGGACAGTTACAGAGAGCAGATGTGGGAGACAGGGGTGCAGGACTGATACAGAGCAGAAGTTGGAGTCGGAGGTATAGAAGGACTGTTTCAGAGGGAAGATGTTGGAGACTCAGGTGCAGAAAAATTACTGCAGAGAGCAAGTTTTCAGACTGAGGTACAGAAGAACTGTTGAAGAGAGCAGATGTTGAAGATTGGGGTGCACAAGGACTGTTGCAGCGAGCAGAGGTTGGAGACTGGGGTGCAGAGGGATTGTTGCAGAGAGCAGAGGTTGGAGACTGGGGTTCAGAAGGACTATTACAGAGAGCAGAGGTTGTAGACTGGGGTGCAGAAGCATCATACAGAAAGCAGAGTTTAGAGACTGAGGTGCAGAAGTACTGTTGCAGAGAGCAGAGATTGGAGACTGGGGTCCAGAAGGACTGATACAGAGGGCAGAGTTGGGAGATTGGGGTGCAGAAGCATCTTACAGCAAGCGAAGTTTGGAGACTGAGGTGCAGAAAACTTTTGCAGAGAGCAGAGGTTGGAGACTGGGGTGCAGAAGAACTGTTATAAAGAGCAGAGTTTGGAGACTGGGAAGCAGAAGGAATGCTGCAGAGTACAGAGGTTTTAGACTGGGGTGCAGCAGGACAATTGCAGAAAGCAGAGGTTGAAGACTGGCGTGAAAAAATAATATTACACAGAGCAGATTTTGGAAACTGGGGTGCAGAAGGATTTTTCAGAGAGCAGAGGTTGGAGACTGAGGTGCAGAAGGATCATTGCAGAGAGTAGATGTTGGAGACTGGGGTGCAGAAGGATTATTTAGAGAGCAGATGTTGAAGACTGGGGTGCAGAAGGACTCTTGCAGAGAGCAGAGTTTGAAGACTGAGGTGGAGAAGGACTGTTACAGAGAAAGCGGTTAGAGACTGGGGTACAGAAGAATTGTTGCAGAGAGGAGAGGTTTAAGTCTGAGGTACAAAAAGATCGTTACAGAGAGCAGAGGTGGAGACTTGGCTGTAGAAGGACTCTTACACAGAGCACACGTTGCAGACTGAGGTGCAGAAGGAATTTTGAAGACAGCAGCAATTGGAGACTGGGGTGCATAAGGACTGTTGCAGAGAGCAGAGGTTGGCAACTGGTGTGCAGAAGAAGTGTTGTAAACAACAGAGGTTGGAGACTGTGGTCCAGAAGGACTTTTACAGAGAGCAGAGTATTTAGACAATGTTGCCGAAAGATCTTACAGAGAGCAGAGTTTGTAGACCGAGGTGCAGCAGGACTGTTAAAGAGTGCAGAGGTTGGAGACTGGGGTTAATAAGGCCTGTTATGGAGAGCAGAGTATGGAGAAGGTCTCCAGACGGACTTTTACTGATAGTAGAGTTTGGAGACTTGGTTGCTGAAGGATTTTCCAGAGAGCAGATGTTGGAGACTGAGGTGCAGAAGGACTGTTACAGAGAGTAGAGGTTGGAGACTGAGTTTCAGAAGGATCGTTGCAGAGAACAGAGGTTGGAGACTATGGTACAAAAGGATCGTTGCAGTCAGCAGAGATTCCAGACTGAGATGCAGAAGGACTCTTACAAAGAGTAGAGGTTGAAGACTGAGGTGAAGAATGACAGTTAGAGAGAGCAGATGTGAAAGACAGGGGTGCAGGACTGATACAGAGCAGAAGTTGGAGAATGAGGTACAGAAAGACTGTCACAGAGAGCAGAGGTTGGAGACTCGGGTGCAGAAAGATAATTGCAGAGAGCAGAGTTTTCAGACTGAGGTACAGAAGAACTGTTGCAGAGAGCAGATGTTGGAGATTGGGGTTCACAAGGACTGTTGCAGTGAGCAGAAATTGGATACTGAGGTACAGAGGGATCGTTCCAGAGAGTAGAGGTTGAAAAGTGGGATGCAGAAGGACAGTTACAGAGAGAAGAGATTGGAGACTGGGGTGCAGAAGGAGTGTTGTAGAGCAGATTATGGAGACTAGGGTGTAGAAAAACTGTTCCAGAGAGTAGAGGTTGGAGACTGGGGTTCAGAAGGACTGTTGCAGAGATCAGAGGATGGAGACTGGGTTGGAGAAGAACTGTTGCAGAGAGCAGATGTTGGAGACTGGGGTGCATATGGACTATTGCAGACAGCAGAGGTTGCAGACTGAAGTGCATTAGGACTGATACAGACAGCAGAGTTTCAAGAATGTGGTGCAGAAAGAATGATACAGAAAGCAGATGTTGGTGAATGTGGTGCAGAAGGACCCTTAAAGAGAACAGAGGTTGGAGACTGCGGTACAGAAGGACTGTTACAGAGAGCAGAATTTTTAGACTGGGGTGCAGAATAATTGTAGATATCAGAGTTTGGAGACTGGGGTGCAGAAGGATTGTTACAGAGAACAGAGTTTGGATATTGAGGTGAAGAAGGACTGTTGCATAGAGCAGAAGTTGGAGATTTGGGTGCAGAAGGACTATTGCAGAGAGCAGAAGTTGGAGACTGAGGTGCAGAAGGACTGTTACAGAGAGCAGATGATTGTGACAGGGGTGCAGACAGAATGATACAGAAAGCAGAGTTTGGAGACTGCGGTATAGGAGGACCATTACAGAGAGAAGAGGTTGGAGTCTGCAGTACAGAAGGACTGTTACAGAGAGCAGAGGTTGGAGACTGGGGTGAAGAAAGACTGTTGCTGAGATTAGAAGATGAAGACTGGGGTTCAGTAGGACTGTAGCAGAGAGCAGACGTTGGAGACTGTGGTGCAGAAGGACTGATACAGAAAGCAGTGTTTGGAGACTGGGTTGCAGAAGGACCATTACAGGGAGCAGAGTTTGGAGACTGCGGTACAGAAGGACTGTTACAAAGAGCAGAGTTCGGAGACGGGGTTGCAGAAAGATCTTACAGAGAGCAGAGGTTGGAGACTCGGGTGCAGAAGGACTATTGCAGAGAGCAGACGTTGGGGACTAGGGTGCAGAAGAATCCTTCCAGAGAGCAGAGGTTGGACACTGGGGTGTAAAAGGACTGTTGCAGAGAGCAGAGGTTGGAGACTTAGGTGCAGAAGTGCTGCTACACGGAGCAGAGTTTGAAGACTGGGATGCAGAAAGACTGTTGCAGTAAGGAGAGTTTGGAGACTGGATTGGAGAAGGAATGTTACAGAGAGCAGAGTTTGTAAACTGAGGTGCGGAAAGACCGTTACAGAGAGCAGATTTACGAGACTGCAGTACAGAAGGACTGTTACACAGAGCAGATGTTGAAGACTGTGGTGCAGAAGGACTGTTGCAGAGCAGATGTTGGATACTGGGGTGCAGAAGGACTGTTGCAGAGAGCAGAGGTTGGAAACTGTGGTGCAGAAAGTCTGATACAGAAAGCAGATTTTGAAGACTGGGGTATAGAAGGACCATTACAGAGAGCAGAGGTTAGAGACTGCGGTACAGAAGAACTTTTGTAGAGAACAAGGTTGGAGACTGGGGTGCATAGGGACCATTGCAGAGGGCAGACGTTGGAGTCTGTGGTGCAGAAGGAATGTTACAGAGAGCAGAGTGTGGAAACTGGGGTGCAGAAGAATCTTAAAGAGAGGAATGTTTGGAGACTTGGATGCAGAACAATTGTTGCAGAGAGAAGACATTGGAGACTGGGGTGCAGAAGAATCATTGCAGAGAGTAGATTATGTTGACTGTGGTATTGAAAGACTGTTCTAGAGGGCAGAGGTTGGAGACTGGGGTGCAGTAGAAATGTTGCAGAGAGCAGTTGTTGAAGACTGAGGTGCAGAAAAACTGTTACAGAGAGCAGTGTTTGGAGTCTGGGGTGCAGAAGGACTAATACTGAGAGCTGAGTTTGGTGACTGTGGACCAGAACGATCCTATAGAGAGGAAATTTTTGAGACTGGGGTGCAGAAGGATTGTTGCAGAGAGCAGACTTTAGAGACTGGGGTGCAGAAGGATCGTTGCAGAAAGTAGATTATGAAGACTGGTGTATAGAAGGACTATTCTAGAGAGCAGAGTTTGGAGACTGGGGTGAAGAAAGACTGTTGCAGAGAGCAGTTGTTGAAGACTGAGGTGTGGAAAAACTGTTACAGATATCAGTGTTTAGAGACTAAGCTGCAGAAGGACTGTCGCAGAGAGGAGAGGTTGGAGACAGGTGTGCAGAAGGGTCTTACAGACAGCATAGGTTTGAGACTGGGGTGAAGGAGGACTGGTGCAGAGAGCAGAGGTTAGAGACTGGGGTGTAGATGGATAGTTGAAGAGAGAAGAGTTTGGAGACTGGGGTCAAAAGGCCTGTTATAGACAGCATAGGTTGGAGATTGGGGTGCAGAAGGCCTGTTACTGAGAGCAGTGCTTGGAGACTGGGGTGCAGGATAGTTACAGAGAGCAGAGTTTAAAGAGTGGGTTGCAAAAGCATCTTACAGAGACAAAATGTTGGAGACTGAGGTACATAAGGACTGTTACACAGAGAAGAGGTTTGAGATTGAGATGCAGAAGGATTGTTCCAGAGAGAAGAGTTTTCAGAATGAGGTGCAGAAGGACTGTTCCTGATAGCAGATATTGGAGACTACAGTGGAGAAGAACTGCTGAGGAAAGTAGATGTTGGAGACTGAGGTGCACAAGAACTGTTACAGAGAGCAGAGTTTGGAGACTGAGGTACAGAAGGACTGATACAGAAAGCAGAGGTTGGTGACTGTGGTTCAGAAAGACTGTTGCAGAGAACAGAGGTTGGAGACTGGGGTTCAGATGGATCTTACAGAGAGCAGAGTTTGTAGACTGGGGTGCAAACGGACTGTTGCAGAGAGCATATGTAGGAGACTTGGGTGGAGAAGAATCGTTGCAGAGAGAAGAGCTTTCAGACTGAATTCCAGAATGACTGTTGCAGAGAGCAGATGTTGAAGACTGGGGTGCAGAAGGTCTGTTGCAGAGAGCAGATGTTGGTAACTAGGGTGCAGAAGGACTGTTTTAGAGAGCAGAAGTTGGAGACTGTGGTGAATAAGGACTGTTGCAGAGTTTGGAGACTGAGGTGCGGAAGTCCTGTTACAGAGAGCAGAGGTTAAAGACTCTGGTGCAAAAGGACTGTTTCAGAGAGAAGAGTTTGGATACAGGGGTTTAGAAGAATCTTACAGGGAGCAGAAGCTGGAGACTGATGTGCAGAAGGACTGTTGCAGAGATCAGAGGTTGGAGACTGGTGTTCAGTAGGATCATTGCAGAGAGCAGAGGTTGGTGACTGGGGTGCAGAAGGATCATAGCCGAGAGCAGTGGTTGGAGAGTGGGTGTAGAAAGATCGCGCAGAGAACAGAGGTTTCAGACTGAGGTGCAGAAGTACTGTTACAGAGAGTAGAGGTTTGAGACTGATGTGAAAAAGGAATGTTACAGAGAGTAGAGTTTGGAGACTGAGGTGCAGAAGACTGTTGCAGAGATCAGATGTTTGAGACTGGGGTGGAGAAGGATCATTGCAGAGAGCAGAGGTTAAGACTGGGGTGCAGAAGGATCGTTGCAGAGAGCAGAGGTTGGAGACTTGGTTACAGAAGGCCTGCTACAGAGAGCGGATTTGGAAACTGGCGTGCAGAAGGCCTGTTACAGAGAGAAGAGGTTGGAGACTGGGGTGCAGAAGGACTGTAACAAAGAGTTGAGTTTGAAGACTGGGTTGCTTAAGAATCTTAATGAGAGCAGAGGTTGGAGACTAAGGTGCAGGTGGACTGTTAAAGAGGGCAGTGGTTGGAGACTGGGGTGCAGAAGGATCGTGGAGAGCAGAGGTTTCAGACTGAGGTGCAGAAGTACTGTTACAGAGAGTTGAGGTTGGAGATTGAGGTGTAGAATGACTGTTACTGAGAGCAGAATTTTGAGACTGAGGAGCAGAAGGACTGTTACAGAAAGCAGAGGTTGTAAATTGGGGTGCAGAAGGACCGTTACAGAGAGCAGAGTTTGGAGACTTCAGTACAGAAAGACTGTTACAGAGAGCAGAGGTGGGAGACTTGGGTGCAGAAGGACTTTTACAGATAGCACAGGTTGGAGACTGAGGTGAAGAAGTATAGACACAGAGGGCAAAGTTTGGAGACTGGGGTTCAGAAGAACTGATACAGAAAGCAGAGGTTGGAGTCTGGGGTG
Organism: Ictidomys tridecemlineatus; assembly: GCF_052094955.1. NCBI lineage: Eukaryota > Metazoa > Chordata > Mammalia > Rodentia > Sciuridae > Ictidomys > Ictidomys tridecemlineatus. Next base: position 1,666 of record NW_027525285.1, on the reverse strand, counting down.
CAAAAGGACCGTTACAGAGAGCAGAGTTTGGTGAATGTGGTACAGAAGGACTGTTACAGAGAGCAGATATTGGAGACTGGGAAGCAGAAAAACTGCTGAAGAGGACAGAGTTTGAAGACTGGGGTGCTGCAGGATTCTTGCAGAAAGCAGAGGTTGGAGACTGGGGTGGAGAAGGAATGTCAGAGAGAGCAGAGTTTGGAAACTGGAGTGCGGAAAGATCTTACAGAGAGCAGAGTTTGGAGACTGTGGTGCAGATAAAGTGTTGCAGAGAGCAGACGTTGGAGACTGGGGTTTAGAAAGATAATTGCAGAGAGCAGAGTTCACAGACTGGGGTGCAGAAGGCTGTTGCAGAGAGAAGAGGTTGGAGACTGAGGTGCAGAAGGACTCTTACAGAGAGCAGATGTTGGAGACTGGGGTTCAGATGGATTTTACAGAGAGCAGAGGTTGGAGACTGAGGTGCAGAAGGATTTTAAAAGACAGCAGAGGTAGGAGACTGGGGTGCAGGAGGTTCGTTGCAGACAGCAGAGTTTTCAGACTGTGGTGCAGAAGGACTGTTGCAGAGACCAGATGTTGGAGACTGGGGTGTAGAAAGACTGTTGCAGAGAGCAGAGGTTGGAGATTGGGTTAAGAATGATCGTTGCAGAGAGAAGAGATTGAAGACTGGTGTGCAGAAGGAATGTTACTGAGAGCAGAGTTTGGAGACTGGGTTTGCGAGGGATCCTACAGAGAGCAGAGGTTGGAGACTGAAGTGCAGAAGTACTGTTACAGAGAGTAGAGGTTGGAGACTGAGGTTCAGAAGGACCATTGCAGAGAACAGAGTTTGCAGACTGAGGTGCAGAAGGCCTGTTACAGAGAGGAGATGTTGGGGCCTGGGGTGCAGAAGGACTGTTACAGAGAGCAGAGTTTGGAGACTGGTTTGCTGAAGTAACTTACAGAGAGTAGATTTTGGAGACTGAGGTGCAGGTGGACTGTTATATAGAACAGTGGTTGCAGACTGGGGTGCAGAAGAATCGTCGAGAGCAGAGGTTTCAGACTGCGGTATAGAAGGACTGTTAAAGAGGACAGAGGTTGGAGACTGGGGTGCATAAGGACTGTTACCGATAGCACAGGTTGGAGACTTAGGTGCAGAAGGATAGATACAAAGAGCAGAGCCTGGAGACTGGGGTTCAGAAGGACTGATTCAAAAAGCAGAGGTTGGAAACTGGGTTGCAGAAGGACGGTTACAGAGAGCAGAGGTTGGAAACTGCGGTACATAAAGTCTGTTACAGAGTGCAGATCTCAGAGACTGGGGAGCAGAAAGACTGTTGCAGAGGACAGAGTTTAGAGACTGTGGTGGAGAATAAATGTTACAGAGAGCAGAGTTTGGAAACTGGAGTGCAGAAGGATCTTACAGAGAGCAGAGTTCGGAGACTGTGGTGCAGAAGGACTGTTGCAGAGAGCAGACGTTGGAGACTGGGGTCCAGAAGGTTCGTTCCATAGAGCAGAGTTTGGAGACTGGGGTGCAGAGGGACTGTTGCAGAGAACAGATGTTGGAGACTGGCGTGGAGAAGGACTGTTGCAGAGAGATGATATTAGAGACTGGGGTGCAGAAGGACTGTTAAAGAGAGCAGCGTTTGGAGACTGGGGTGCAGAAGGACCGTTACAGAGAGCAGAGAGAAGAGGTTGA
>NW_027525284.1:0-21471 GCF_052094955.1 Ictidomys tridecemlineatus | reverse complement strand
GAACTTGAAACTGCTTCATTGGGTCAAGTTTCAAAGAGCTAGCATAAACCGTGTTTGATTTAGCATTCCAAATACATGTATCCGTATAGGAGAAAACAGAGTGAAACCTCAAAATGAAAACGGTTACTAAAAACGAACGGTTTAACCTAGAAGAACGAAATTTGGTCAGCCAAGTGGGATTGGTGTACTGATCATTCCCTGAAAGTATCATCAAGATTGGGTGAAAAAGTGTTTACTGAGATATCAGGAAAATCGTAGTTTTTTGGAAGCTTGGCAACCCCTTTCAATGAAAGGGATTCTCGCCAGTCTCTGCTTAGGGCTACATCAACAGCAAACAAACCATAGAGATAGAACTTGAAACTGCTCTGTTGGGTCAAGTTTCAAAGAGCTAGCACAAATCGTGTTTGATTTAGTGATCCAAGTACATGTATCCGTATAGGAGAAAACAGAGTGAAACCTCAAAATAAAAACGGTTACTGCAAACGAACGGTTTAACCTAGAAGAACGATATTTTGTGAGACAAGTGGTATTAGTGTACTGATCATTCCCTGAAAGTATCATCAAGATTGGGTGAAAAAGTGTTTGCTGTGATTTCAGGCAACTCGTAGTTTTTTGGAAGCTTGGCAACCCCTTTCCATAAAGTGATTCTCGCCAGTCTCTGCTGAGGGCTACATCAACAGCAAAAAAACCATAGAGAAAGAACTTGAAACTGCTTTTTTGGGTCAAGTTTCAAAGAGTTAACACAAACCGTGTTTTATTTAGAGTTCCAAATCCATGTATCCATACAGGAGAAAACAGAGTGAAAGCTCAAAATAAAAACGGATACTGCAAACGAACGGTTTAACCTAGAAGAACGAAATTTGGTGAGCCAAGTGGGATTGGTGTACTGATCATTTCATGAAAGTATCATCAAGATTGGGTGAAAAAGTGTTTGCTGAGATTTCAGGCAACTCGTAGTTTTTTTGGAAGCTTGTCAACCCCTTTCCATGAAAGTGATTCTCGCCTGTCTCTGCTTAGGGCTCCATCAACAGCAATCAAACCATAGAGATAGAACTTGAAACTGCTTCATTGGGTCAAGTTTCAAAGAGCTAGCATAAACCGTGTTTGATTTAGCATTCCAAATACATGTATCCGTATAGGAGAAAACAGAGTGAAACCTCAAAATGAAAACGGTTACTAAAAACGAACGGTTTAACCTAGAAGAACGAAATTTGGTGAGCCAAGTGGGATTGGTGTACTGATCATTCCCTGAAAGTATCATCAAGATTGGGTGAAAAAGTGTTTACTGAGATATCAGGAAAATCGTAGTTTTTTGGAAGCTTGGCAACCCCTTTCAATGAAAGGGATTCTCGCCAGTCTCTGCTTAGGGCTACATCAACAGCAAACAAACCATAGAGATAGAACTTGAAACTGCTCTGTTGGGTCAAGTTTCAAAGAGCTAGCACAAATCGTGTTTGATTTAGTGATCCAAGTACATGTATCCGTATAGGAGAAAACAGAGTGAAACCTCAAAATAAAAACGGTTACTGCAAACGAACGGTTTAACCTAGAAGAACGATATTTTGTGAGACAAGTGGTATTAGTGTACTGATCATTCCCTGAAAGTATCATCAAGATTGGGTGAAAAAGTGTTTGTTGTGATTTCAGGCAACTCGTAGTTTTTTGGAAGCTTGGCAACCCCTTTCCATAAAGTGATTCTCGCCAGTCTCTGCTGAGGGCTACATCAACAGCAAAAAAACCATAGAGAAAGAACTTGAAACTGCTTTTTTGGGTCAAGTTTCAAAGAGCTAGCACAAACCGTGTTTGATTTAGAGTTCCAAATACATGTATCCGTATAGGAGAAAACAGAGTGAAACCTCAAAATGAAAACGGTTACTGCAAACGAACGTTTAAACCTAAAAGAACGAAATTTGATGAGCCAAGTGGGATTGGTGTACTGATCATTCCCTGAAAGTATCATCAATATTGGGTGAAAAAGTGTTTGCTGAGATTTCAGGCAACTCGTAGTTTTTTGGAAGCTTGGCAACCCCTTTCCATGAAAGTGATTCTCGCCAGTCTCTGCTTAGGGCTACATCAACAGCAAACAAACCATAGAGATAGAACTTGAAACTTCTCTGTTGGGTCAAGTTTCAAAGAGCTAGCACAAACCGTGTTTGATTTAGTGATGCAAATACATGTATCCGTATAGGAGAAAACAGAGTGAAACCTCAAAATGAAAACGGTTACTGCAAACGAATGTTTAAACCTAGAAGAACGAAATTTTGTGAGCCAAGTGGGATTGGTGTACTGATCATTCCCTGAAAGTATCATCAAGATTGGGTGAAAAAGTGTTTGCTGAGATTTCAGGCAACTCGTAGTTTTTTGGAAGCTTGGCAACCCCTTTCAATGAAAGGGATTCTCGCCAGTCTCTGCTTAGGGCTACATCAACAGCAAACAAACCATAGAGACAGAACTTGAAACTGCTTTATTGGGTCAAGTTTCAAAGAGTTAACACAAACCGTGTTTTATTTAGAGTTCCAAATCCATGTATCCATACAGGAGAAAACAGAGTGAAAGCTCAAAATAAAAACGGATACTGCAAACGAACGGTTTAACCTAGAAGAACGAAATTTGGTGAGCCAAGTGGGATTGGTGTTCTGATCATTCCCTAAAAGTATCATCAAGATTGGGTGAATAAGTGGTTGCTGAGATTTCAGGCAACTCGTAGTTTTTTGGAAGATTGGCAACCCCTTTCCATGAAGGTGATTCTCGCCAGTCTCTGCTTAGGGCTCCATCAACAGCAATCAAACCATAGAGATACAACTTGAAACTGCTTCATTGGGTCAAGTTTCAAAGAGCTAGCATAAACCGTGTTAGATTTAGCGTTCCAAATACATGTATCCGTATAGGAGAAAACAGAGTGAAACCTCAAAATGAAAACGGTTACTGCAAACGAACGGTTTAACATAGAAGAACGAAATTTGGTGAGCCAAGTGGGATTTGTGTACTGATCATTCCCTGAAAATATCATCAAGATTGGGTGAAAAAGTGTTTGCTGAGATTTCAGGCAACTCGTAGTTTTTTGGAAGCTTGGCAACCCCTTTCCATGAAAGTGATTCTCGCCAGTCTCTGCTTAGGGCTCCATCAACAGCAAATAAACCATAGAGATAGAACTTGAAACTGCTTTATTGGGTCAAGTTTCAAAGAGCTAGCACAAACCGTGTTTGATTTAGAGTTCCAAATACATGTATCCTTATAGGAGAAAACAGAGTGAAACCTCAAAATGAAAACGGTTACTGCAAACGAACGGTTTAACCTAGGAGAACGAAATTTGGTAAGTCATGTGGGATTGGTGTACTGATCATTCCCTGAAAGTATCATCAAGATTGGGTGAAAAAGTGTTTGCTGAGATTTCAGGCAACTCGTAGTTTTTTGGAAGCTTGGCAACCCCTTTCCATGAAAGTGATTCTCGCCAGTATCTGCTTAGGGCTACATCAACAGCAAACAAACCATAGAGATAGAACTTGAAACTGCTTTGTTGGGTCAAGTTTCAAAGAGCTAGCACAAACCGTGTTTGATTTAGAGTTCCAAATCCATGTTTCCGTATAGGAGAAAACAGAGTGAAACCTCAAAATGAAAACGGTTACTGCAAATAAACGGTTTAACCTAGAAGGAAGAAATTTGGTGAGCCAAGTGGGATTGGTGTAATGATCATTCCCTGAATGTATCATCAAGATTGGGTGTAAAAGTGTTTGCTGAGATTTCAGGCAACTCGTAGTTTTTTGGAAGCTTGGCAACCCCTTTCCATGAAAGTGAGTCTCGCCAGTCTCTGCTTAGGGCTATATCAACAGCAAACAAACAATAGAGATAGAACTTGAAACTGCTTTATTGGGTCAATTTTCAAAGAGCTAGCACAAACCGTGTTTGATTTAGAGTTCCAAATACATGTATCCATACAGGAGAAAACAGAGTGAACCTCAAAATGAAAACGGGTATGGCAAATGAACGGTTTAACCTAGAAGAACGAAATTTGGTGAGCCAAGTGGGATTGGTGTACTGATCATTCCCTGAAAGTATCAGGACGATTGGGTGAAAAAGTGTTTGCTGAGATTTCAAGCAACTCGTAGTTTTTTGGAAGCTTGGCAACCCATTTCCATGAAAGTGATTCTCGCCAGTCTCTGCTTAGGGCTACATCAACAGCAAACAAACCATAGAGATAGAACTTGAAACTGCTTTATTGGGTCAAGTTTCAAAGTGCTAGCACAAACCGTGTTTGATTTAGAGTTCAAAATATATGTATCCGAATAGGAGAAAACAGAGTGAAACCTCAAAATGAAAACGGTTACTGCAAAGGAACGGTTTAACCTAGAAGAACGAAATTTGGTGATCCAAGTGGGATTGGTGTACTGATCATTTGATGAAAGTATCATCAAGATTGGGTGAAAAAGTGTTTGCTGAGATTTCAGGCAACTCGTAGTTTTTTGGAAGCTTGTCAACCCCTTTCCATGAAAGTGATTCTCGCCAGTCTCTGCTTAGGGCTCCATCAACAGCAATCAAACCATAGAGATAGAACTTGAAACTGCTTCATTGGGTCAAGTTTCAAAGAGCTAGCATAAACCGTGTTTGATTTAGCATTCCAAATACATGTATCCGTATATGAGAAAACAGAGTGAAACCTCAAAATGAAAACGGTTACTAAAAACGAACGGTTTAACCTAGAAGAACGAAATTTGGTGAGCCAAGTGGGATTGGTGTACTGATCATTCCCTGAAAGTATCATCAAGATTGGGTGAAAAAGTGTTTACTGAGATATCAGGAAAATCGTAGTTTTTTGGAAGCTTGGCAACCCCTTTCAATGAAAGGGATTCTCGCCAGTCTCTGCTTAGGGCTACATCAACAGCAAACAAACCATAGAGATAGAACTTGAAACTGCTCTGTTGGGTCAAGTTTCAAAGAGCTAGCACAAACCGTGTTTGATTTAGTGATCCAAGTACATGTATCCGTATAGGAGAAAACAGAGTGAAACCTCAAAATAAAAACGGTTACTGCAAACGAACGGTTTAACCTAGAAGAACGATATTTTGTGAGACAAGTGGTATTAGTGTACTGATCATTCCCTGAAAGTATCATCAAGATTGGGTGAAAAAGTGTTTGCTGTGATTTCAGGCAACTCGTAGTTTTTTGGAAGCTTGGCAACCCCTTTCCATAAAGTGATTCTCGCCAGTCTCTGCTGAGGGCTACATCAACAGCAAAAAAACCATAGAGAAAGAACTTGAAACTGCTTTTTTGGGTCAAGTTTCAAAGAGCTAGCACAAACCGTGTTTGATTTAGAGTTCCAAATACATGTATCCGTATAGGAGAAAACAGAGTGAAACCTCAAAATGAAAACGGTTACTGCAAACGAACGTTTAAACCTAAAAGAACGAAATTTGATGAGCCAAGTGGGATTGGTGTACTGATCATTCCCTGAAAGTATCATCAAGATTGGGTGAAAAAGTGTTTGCTGAGATTTCAGGCAACTCGTAGTTTTTTGGAAGCTTGGCAACCCCTTTCCATGAAAGTGATTCTCGCCAGTCTCTGCTTAGGGCTACATCAACAGCAAACAAACCATAGAGATAGAACTTGAAACTTCTCTGTTGGGTCAAGTTTCAAAGAGCTAGCACAAACCGTGTTTGATTTAGTGATGCAAATACATGTATCCATATAGGAGAAAACAGAGTGAAACCTCAAAATGAAAACGGTTACTGCAAACGAATGTTTAAACCTAGAAGAACGAAATTTTGTGAGCCAAGTGGGATTGGTGTACTGATCATTCCCTGAAAGTATCATCAAGATTGGGTGAAAAAGTGTTTGCTGAGATTTCAGGCAACTCGTAGTTTTTTGGAAGCTTGGCAACCCCTTTCCATGAAAGTGATTCTCGCCAGTCTCTGCTTAGGGCAACATCAACAGCAAACAAACCATAGAGACAGAACTTGAAACTGCTTTATTGGGTCAAGTTTCAAAGAGTTAACACAAACCGTGTTTTATTTAGAGTTCCAAATCCATGTATCCATACAGGAGAAAACAGAGTGAAAGCTCAAAATAAAAACGGATACTGCAAACGAACGGTTTAACCTAGAAGAACGAAATTTGGTGAGCCAAGTGGGATTGGTGTTCTGATCATTCCCTAAAAGTATCATCAAGATTGGGTGAATAAGTGGTTGCTGAGATTTCAGGCAACTCGTAGTTTTTTGGAAGCTTGGCAACCCCTTTCCATGAAGGTGATTCTCGCCAGTCTCTTCTTAGGGCTCCATCAACAGCAATCAAACCATAGAGATACAACTTGAAACTGCTTCATTGGGTCAAGTTTCAAAGAGCTAGCATAAACCGTGTTAGATTTAGCGTTCCAAATACATGTATCCGTATAGGAGAAAACAGAGTGAAACCTCAAAATGAAAACGGTTACTGCAAACGAACGGTTTAACATAGAAGAACGAAATTTGGTGAGCCAAGTGGGATTTGTGTACTGATCATTCCCTGAAAATATCATCAAGATTGGGTGAAAAAGTGTTTGCTGAGATTTCAGGCATCTCGTAGTTTTTTGGAAGCTTGGCAACCCCTTTCCATGAAAGTGATTCTCGCCAGTCTCTGCTTAGGGCTCCATCAACAGCAAATAAACCATAGAGATAGAACTTGAAACTGCTTTATTGGGTCAAATTTCAAAGAGCTAGCACAAACCGTGTTTGATTTAGAGTTCCAAATACATGTATCCTTATAGGAGAAAACAGAGTGAAACCTCAAAATGAAAACGGTTACTGCAAACGAACGGTTTAACCTAGGAGAACGAAATTTGGTAAGCCATGTGGGATTGGTGTACTGATCATTCCCTGAAAGTATCATCAAGATTGGGTGAAAAAGTGTTTGCTGAGATTTCAGGCAACTCGTAGTTTTTTGGAAGCTTGGCAACCCCTTTCCATGAAAGTGATTCTCGCCAGTATCTGCTTAGGGCTACATCAACAGCAAACAAACCATAGAGATAGAACTTGAAACTGCTTTGTTGGGTCAAGTTTCAAAGAGCTAGCACAAACCGTGTTTGATTTAGAGCTCCAAATCCATGTTTCCGTATAGGAGAAAACAGAGTGAAACCTCAAAATGAAAACGGTTACTGCAAATAAACGGTTTAACCTAGAAGGACGAAATTTGGTGAGCCAAGTGGGATTGGTGTAATGATCATTCCCTGAATGTATCATCAAGATTGGGTGTAAAAGTGTTTGCTGAGATTTCAGGCAACTCGTAGTTTTTTGGAAGCTTGGCAACCCCTTTCCATGAAAGTGAGTCTCGCCAGTCGCTGCTTAGGGCTATATCAACAGCAAACAAACAATAGAGATAGAACTTGAAACTGCTTTATTGGGTCAATTTTCAAAGAGCTAGCACAAACCGTGTTTGATTTAGAGTTCCAAATACATGTATCCATACAGGAGAAAACAGAGTGAACCTCAAAATGAAAACGGTTATGGCAAATGAACAGTTTAACCTAGAAGAACGAAATTTGGTGAGCCAAGTGGGATTGGTGTACTGATCATTCCCTGAAAGTATCAGGACGATTGGGTGAAAAAGTGTTTGCTGAGATTTCAAGCAACTCGTAGTTTTTTGGAAGCTTGGCAACCCATTTCCATGAAAGTGATTCTCGCCAGTCTCTGCTTAGGGCTACATCAACAGCAAACAAACCATAGAGATAGAACTTGAAACTGCTTTATTGGGTCAAGTTTCAAAGTGCTAGCACAAACCGTGTTTGATTTAGAGTTCAAAATATATGTATCCGAATAGGAGAAAACAGAGTGAAACCTCAAAATGAAAACGGTTACTGCAAAGGAACGGTTTAACCTAGAAGAACGAAATTTGGTGAGCCAAGTGGGATTGGTGTACTGATCATTTCATGAAAGTATCATCAAGATTGGGTGAAAAAGTGTTTGCTGAGATTTCAGGCAACTCGTAGTTTTTTGGAAGCTTGTCAACCCCTTTCCATGAAAGTGATTCTCGCCAGTCTCTGCTTAGGGCTCCATCAACAGCAATCAAACCATAGAGATAGAACTTGAAACTGCTTCATTGGGTCAAGTTTCAAAGAGCTAGCATAAACCGTGTTTGATTTAGCATTCCAAATACATGTATCCGTATAGGAGAAAACAGAGTGAAATCTCAATATGAAAACGGTTACTGCAAACGAACGGTTTAACCTAGAAGAACGAAATTTGGTAATCCAAGTGGGATTGGTGTACTGATCATTCCCTGAAAGTATCATCAAGATTGGGGGAAAAAGTGTTTGCTGAGATTTCAGGCAAGTCGTAGTTTTCTGGAAGCTTGGCAACCCCTTTCTATGAAAGTGATTCTCGCCAGTCACTGCTTAGGGCTACATCAACAGCAAACAAACCATAGAGATAGAACTTGAAACTGCTTTATTGGGTCAAGTTTCAAACTTCTAGCACAAACCGGGTTTGATTTAGAGTTCCAAATACATGTATCTGTGTAGGAGAAAACAGAGTGAAACCTCAAAATGAAAATGGTTACTGCAAACGAACAGTTTAACCTAGAAGAACGAAATTTGGTGAGCCAAGTGGGATTGGTGTAGTGATCATTCCCTGAATGTATCATCAAGATTGGGTGTAAAAGTGATTGCTGAGATTTCAGGCAACTCGTAGTTTTTTGGAATCTTGGCAACCCCTTTCCATGGAAGTGAGTCTCGCCAGTCTCTGCTTAGGGCTACATCAACAGCAAACAAACAATAGAGATAGAACTTGAAACTGCTTTATTGGGTCAATTTTCAAAGAGCTAGCACAAACCGTGTTTGATTTAGAGTTCCAAATACATGTATCCATACAGGAGAAAACAGAGTGAACCTCAAAATGAAAACGGTTACGGCAAATGAACGGTTTAACCTAGAAGAACGAAATTTGGTGAGCCAAGTGGGATTGGTGTACTGATCATTCCCTGAAAGTCTCAGGACGATTGGGTGAAAAAGTGTTTGCTGAGATTTCAAGCAACTCGTAATTTTTTGGAAGCTTGGCAACCCCTTTTTATGAAAGTGATTCTCGCCAGTCTCTGCTTAGGGCTACATCAACAGCAAACCAACCATAGAGATAGAACTTGAAACTGCTTTATTGGGTCAAGTTTCAAAGTGCTAGCACAAACCGTGTTTGATTTAGAGTTCAAAATATATGTATCCGTATAGGAGAAAACAGAGTGAAACCTCAAAATGAAAACGGTTACTGCAAAGGAACGGTTTAACCTAGAAGAACAAAATTTGGTGATCCAAGTGGGATTGGTGTACTGATCATTTCATGAAAGTATCATCAAGATTGGGTGAAAAAGTGTTTGCTGAGATTTCAGGCAACTCGTAGTTTTTTGGAAGCTTGTCAACCCCTTTCCATGAAAGTGATTCTCGCCAGTCTCTGCTTAGGGCTCCATCAACAGCAATCAAACCATAGAGATAGAACTTGAAACTGCTTCATTGGGTCAAGTTTCAAAGAGCTAGCATAAACCGTGTTTGATTTAGCATTCCAAATACATGTATCCGTATAGGAGAAAACAGAGTGAAACCTCAAAATGAAAATGGTTACTGCAAACGAACGGTTTAACCTAGAAGAACGAAATTTGGTGAGCCAAGTGGGATTGGTGTAGTGATCATTCCCTGAAAGTATCATCAAGATTGGGTGAAAAAGTGTTTGCTGAGATTTCAGGCAACTCGTAGTTTTTTGGAAGCTTGGCAACCCCTTTCCATGAAAGTGATTCTCGCCAGTCTCTGCTTAGGGCAACATCAACAGCAAACAAACCATAGAGACAGAACTTGAAACTGCTTTATTGGGTCAAGTTTCAAAGAGTTAACACAAACCGTGTTTTATTTAGAGTTCCAAATCCATGTATCCATACAGGAGAAAACAGAGTGAAAGCTCAAAATAAAAACGGATACTGCAAACGAACGGTTTAACCTAGAAGAACGAAATTTGGTGAGCCAAGTAGGATTGGTGTTCTGATCATTCCCTAAAAGTATCATCAAGATTGGGTGAATAAGTGGTTGCTGAGATTTCAGGCAACTCGTAGTTTTTTGGAAGCTTGGCAACCCCTTTCCATGAAGGTGATTCTCGCCAGTCTCTGCTTAGGGCTCCATCAACAGCAATCAAACCATAGAGATACAACTTGAAACTGCTTCATTGGGTCAAGTTTCAAAGAGCTAGCATAAACCATGTTAGATTTAGCGTTCCAAATACATGTATCCGTATAGGAGAAAACAGAGTGAAACCTCAAAATGAAAACGGTTACTGCAAACGAACGGTTTAACATAGAAGAACGACATTTGGTGAGCCAAGTGGGATTTGTGTACTGATCATTCCCTGAAAGTATCATCAAGATTGGGTGAAAAAGTGTTTGCTGAGATTTCAGGCAACTCGTAGTTTTTTGGAAGCTTGGCAACCCCTTTCCATGAAAGTGATTCTCGCCAGTCTCTGCTTAGGGCTCCATCAACAGCAAATAAACCATAGAGATAGAACTTGAAACTGCTTTATTGGGTCAAGTTTAAAAGAGCTAGCACAAACCGTGTTTGATTTAGAGTTCCAAATTCATGTATCCTTATAGGAGAAAACAGAGTGAAACCTCAAAATGAAAACGGTTACTGCAAACGAACGGTTTAACCTAGGAGAACGAAATTTGGTGAGCCATGTGGGATTGGTGTACTGATCATTCCCTGAAAGTATCATCAAGATTGGGTGAAAAAGTGTTTGCTGAGATTTCAGGCAACTCGTAGTTTTTTGGAAGCTTGGCAACCCCTTTCCATGAAAGTGATTCTCGCCAGTCTCTGCTTAGGGCTACATCAACAGCAAACAAACCATAGAGATAGAACTTGATACTGCTTTGTTGGGTCAAGTTTCAAAGAGCTAGCACAAACCGTGTTTGATTTAGAGTTCCAAATCCATGTTTCCGTATAGGAGAAAACAGAGTGAAACCTCAAAATGAAAACGGTTACTGCAAATAAACGGTTTAACCTAGAAGGACGAAATTTGGTGAGCCAAGTGGGATTGGTGTAATGATCATTCCCTGAATGTATCATCAAGATTGGGTGTAAAAGTGATTGCTGAGATTTCAGGCAACTCGTAGTTTTTTGGAAGCTGGCAACCCCTTTCCATGAAAGTGAGTCTCGCCAGTCTCTGCTTAGGGCTACATCAACAGCAAACAAACAATAGAGATAGAACTTGAAACTGCTTTATTGGGTCAATTTTCAAAGAGCTAGCACAAACCGTGTTTGATTTACAGTTCCAAATACATGTATCCATACAGGAGAAAACAGAGTGAACCTCAAAATGAAAACGGTTACGGCAAATGAACGGTTTAACCTAGAAGAACGAAATTTGGTGAGCCAAGTGGGATCGGTGTACTGATCATTCCCTGAAAGTATCAGGACGATTGGGTGAAAAAGTGTTTGCTGAGATTTCAAGCAACTCGTAGTTTTTTGGAAGCTTGGCAACCCCTTTCCATGAAAGTGATTCTCGCCAGTCTCTGCTTAGGTCTACATCAACAGCAAACAAACCATAGAGATAGAACTTGAAACTGCTTTATTGGGTCAAGTTTCAAAATGCTAGCACAAACCGTGTTTGATTTAGAGTTCAAAATATATGTATCCGTATAGGAGAAAACAGAGTGAAACCTCAAAATGAAAACGGTTACTGCAAAGGAACGGTTTAACCTAGAAGAACGAAATTTGGTGATCCAAGTGGGATTGGTGTACTGATCATTTCATGAAAGTATCATCAAGATTGGGTGAAAAAGTGTTTGCTGAGATTTCAGGCAACTCGTAGTTTTTTGGAAGCTTGTCAACCCCTTTCCATGAAAGTGATTCTCGCCAGTCTCTGCTTAGGGCTCCATCAACAGCAATCAAACCATAGAGATAGAACTTGAAACTGCTTCATTGGGTCAAGTTTCAAATAGCTAGCATAAACCGTGTTTGATTTAGCATTCCAAATACATGTATCCGTATAGGAGAAAACAGAGTGAAATCTCAATATGAAAACGGTTACTGCAAACGAACGGTTTAACCTAGAAGAACGAAATTTGGTGATCCAAGTGGGATTGGTGTACTGATCATTTCATGAAAGTATCATCAAGATTGGGTGAAAAAGTGTTTGCTGAGATTTCAGGCAACTCGTAGTTTTTTGGAAGCTTGTCAACCCCTTTCCATGAAAGTGATTCTCGCCAGTCTCTGCTTAGGGCTCCATTAACAGCAATCAAACCATAGAGATAGAACTTGAAACTGCTTCATTGGGTCAAGTTTCAAAGAGCTAGCATAAACCGTGTTTGATTTAGCATTCCAAATACATGTATCCGTATAGGAGAAAACAGAGTGAAACCTCAAAATGAAAACGGTTACTAATACGAACGGTTTAACCTATAAGAACGAAATTTGGTGAGCCAAGTGGGATTGGTGTACTGATCATTCCCTGAAAGTATCATCAAGATTGGGTGAAAAAGTGTTTACTGAGATATCAGGAAAATCGTAGTTTTTTGGAAGCTTGGCAACCCCTTTCAATGAAAGGGATTCTCGCCAGTCTCTGCTTAGGGCTACATCAACAGCAAACAAACCATAGAGATAGAACTTGAAACTGCTCTGTTGGGTCAAGTTTCAAAGAGCTAGCACAAACCGTGTTTGATTTAGTGATCCAAGTACATGTATCCGTATAGGAGAAAACAGAGTGAAACCTCAAAATAAAAACGGTTACTGCAAACGAACGGTTTAACCTAGAAGAACGATATTTTGTGAGACAAGTGGTATTAGTGTACTGATCATTCCCTGAAAGTATCATCAAGATTGGGTGAAAAAGTGTTTGCTGAGATTTCAGGCAACTCGTAGTTTTTTGGAAGCTTGGCAACCCCTTTCCATAAAGTGATTCTCGCCAGTCTCTGCTGAGGGCTACATCAACAGCAAAAAAACCATAGAGAAAGAACTTGAAACTGCTTTTTTGGGTCAAGTTTCAAAGAGCTAGCACAAACCGTGTTTGATTTAGAGTTCCAAATACATGTATCCGTATAGGAGAAAACAGAGTGAAACCTCAAAATGAAAACGGTTACTGCAAACGAACGGTTAAACCTAAAAGAACGAAATTTGATGAGCCAAGTGGGATTGGTGTACTGATCATTCCCTGAAAGTATCATCAAGATTGGGTGAAAAAGTGTTTGCTGAGATTTCAGGCAACTCGTAGTTTTTTGGAAGCTGGGCAACCCCTTTCCATGAAAGTGATTCTCGCCAGTCTCTGCTTAGGGCTACATCAACAGCAAACAAACCATAGAGATAGAACTTGAAACTTCTCTGTTGGGTCAAGTTTCAAAGAGCTAGCACAAACCGGGTTTGATTTAGTGATGCAAATACATGTATCCGTATAGGAGAAAACAGAGTGAAACCTCAAAATGAAAACGGTTACTGCAAACGAATGGTTAAACCTAGAAGAACGAAATTTGGTGAGCCAAGTGGGATTGGTGTACTGATCATTCCCTGAAAGTATCATCAAGATTGGGTGAAAAAGTGTTTGCTGAGATTTCAGGCAACTCGTAGTTTTTTGGAAGCTTGGCAACCCCTTTCCATGAAAGTGATTCTCGCCAGTCTCTGCTTAGGGCAACATCAACAGCAAACAAACCATAGAGACAGAACTTGAAACTGCTTTATATGGTCAAGTTTCAAAGAGTTAACACAAACCGTGTTTTATTTAGAGTTCCAAATCCATGTATCCATACAGGAGAAAACAGAGTGAAAGCTCAAAATAAAAACGGATACTGCAAACGAACGGTTTAACCTAGAAGAACGAAATTTGGTGAGCCAAGTGGGATTGGTGTTCTGATCATTCCCTAAAAGTATCATCAAGATTTGGTGATTAAGTGGTTGCTGAGATTTCAGGCAACTCGTAGTTTTTTGGAAGCTTGGCAACCCCTTTCCATGAAGGTGATTCTCGCCAGTCTCTGCTTAGGGCTCCATCAACAGCAATCAAACCATAGAGATACAACTTGAAACTGCTTCATTGGGTCAAGTTTCAAAGAGCTAGCATAAACCGTGTTAGATTTAGCGTTCCAAATACATGTATCCGTATAGGAGAAAACAGAGTGAAACCTCAAAATGAAAACGGTTACTGCAAACGAACGGTTTAACATAGAAGAACGAAATTTGGTGAGCCAAGTGGGATTTGTGTACTGATCATTCCCTGAAAGTATCATCAAGATTGGGTGAAAAAGTGTTTGCTGAGATTTCAGGCAACTCGTAGTTTTTTGGAAGCTTGGCAACCCCTTTCCATGAAAGTGATTCTCGCCAGTCTCTGCTTAGGGCTACATCAACAGCAAACAAACCATAGAGATAGAACTTGAAACTGCTTTGTTGGGTCAAGTTTCAAAGAGCTAGCACAAACCGTGTTTGATTTAGAGTTCCAAATCCATGTTTCCGTATAGGAGAAAACAGAGTGAAACCTCAAAATGAAAACGGTTACTGCAAATAAACGGTTTAACCTAGAAGGACGAAATTTGGTGAGCCAAGTGGGATTGGTGTAATGATCATTCCCTGAATGTATCATCAAGATTGGGTGTAAAAGTGATTGCTGAGATTTCAGGCAACTCGTAGTTTTTTGGAAGCTTGGCAA
The DNA here is from genome assembly GCF_052094955.1 of Ictidomys tridecemlineatus. Taxonomy (NCBI): domain Eukaryota; kingdom Metazoa; phylum Chordata; class Mammalia; order Rodentia; family Sciuridae; genus Ictidomys; species Ictidomys tridecemlineatus. Next base: position 6,853 of record NW_027525284.1, on the reverse strand, counting down.
CCCCTTTCCATGAAAGTGAGTCTCGCCAGTCTCTGCTTAGGGCTACATCAACAGCAAACAAACAATAGAGATAGAACTTGAAACTGCTTTATTGGGTCAATTTTCAAAGAGCTAGCACAAACCGTGTTTGATTTAGAGTTCCAAATACATGTATCCATACAGGAGAAAACAGAGTGAACCTCAAAATGAAAACGGTTACGGCAAATGAACGGTTTAACCTAGAAGAACGAAATTTGGTGAGCCAAGTGGGATTGGTGTACTGATCATTCCCTGAAAGTATCATCAAGATTGGGTGAAAAAGTGTTTGCTGAGATTTCAGGCAACTCGTAGTTTTTTGGAAGCTTGGCAACCCCTTTCCATGAAAGTGATTCTCGCCAGTCTCTGCTTAGGGCTACATCAACAGCAAACAAACCATAGAGATAGAACTTGAAACTGCTTTGTTGGGTCAAGTTTCAAAGAGCTAGCACAAACCGTGTTTGATTTAGAGTTCCAAATCCATGTTTCCGTATAGGAGAAAACAGAGTGAAACCTCAAAATGAAAACGGTTACTGCAAATAAACGGTTTAACCTAGAAGGACGAAATTTGGTGAGCCAAGTGGGATTGGTGTAATGATCATTCCCTGAATGTATCATCAAGATTGGGTGTAAAAGTGATTGCTGAGATTTCAGGCAACTCGTAATTTTTTGGAAGCTTGGCAACCCCTTTCCATGAAAGTGAGTCTCGCCAGTCTCTGCTTAGGGCTACATCAACAGCAAACAAACAATAGAGATAGAACTTGAAACTGCTTTATTGGGTCAATTTTCAAAGAGCTAGCACAAACCGTGTTTGATTTAGAGTTCCAAATACATGTATCCATACAGGAGAAAACAGAGTGAACCTCAAAATGAAAACGGTTACGGCAAATGAACGGTTTAACCTAGAAGAACGAAATTTGGTGAGCCAAGTGGGATTGGTGTACTGATCATTCCCTGAAAGTATCAGGACGATTGGGTGAAAAAGTGTTTGCTGAGATTTCAAGCAACTCGTAGTTTTTTGGAAGCTTGGCAACCCATTTCCATGAAAGTGATTCTCGCCAGTCTCAGCTTAGGGCTACATCAACAGCAAACAATCCATAGAGATAGAACTTGAAACTGCTTTATTGGGTCAAGTTTCAAAGTGCTAGCACAAACCGTGTTTGATTTAGAGTTCAAAATATATGTATCCGTATAGGAGAAAACAGAGTGAAACCTCAAAATGAAAACGGTTACTGCAAAGGAACGGTTTAACCTAGAAGAACGAAATTTGGTGATCCAAGTGGGATTGGTGTACTGATCATTCCCTGAAAGTATCATCAAGATTGGGTGAAAAAGTGTTTGCTGAGATTTCAGGCAACTCGTAGTTTTTTGGAAGCTTGTCAACCCCTTTCCATGAAAGTGATTCTCGCCAGTCTCTGCTTAGGGCTCCATTAACAGCAATCAAACCATAGAGATAGAACTTGAAACTGCTTCATTGGGTCAAGTTTCAAAGAGCTAGCATAAACCGTGTTTGATTTAGCATTCCAAATACATGTATCCGTATAGGAGAAAACAGAGTGAAACCTCAAAATGAAAACGGTTACTAAAAACGAACGGTTTAACCTAGAAGAACGAAATTTGGTGAGCCAAGTGGGATTGGTGTACTGATCATTCCCTGAAAGTATCATCAAGATTGGGTGAAAAAGTGTTTACTGAGATATCAGGAAAATCGTAGTTTTTTGGAAGCTTGGCAACCCCTTTCAATGATAGGGATTCTCGCCAGTCTCTGCTTAGGGCTACATCAACAGCAAACAAACCATAGAGATAGAACTTGAAACTGCTCTGTTGGGTCAAGTTTCAAAGAGCTAGCACAAACCGTGTTTGATTTAGTGATCCAAGTACATGTATCCGTATAGGAGAAAACAGAGTGAAACCTCAAAATAAAAACGGTTACTGCAAACGAACGGTTTAACCTAGAAGAACGATATTTTGTGAGACAAGTGGTATTAGTGTACTGATCATTCCCTGAAAGTATCATCAAGATTGGGTGAAAAAGTGTTTGCTGAGATTTCAGGCAACTCGTAGTTTTTTGGAAGCTGGGCAACCCCTTTCCATGAAAGTGATTCTCGCCAGTCTCTGCTTAGGGCTACATCAACAGCAAACAAACCATAGAGATAGAACTTGAAACTTCTCTGTTGGGTCAAGTTTCAAAGAGCTAGCACAAACCGTGTTTGATTTAGTGATGCAAATACATGTATCCGTATAGGAGAAAACAGAGTGAAACCTCAAAATGAAAACGGTTACTGCAAACGAATGGTTAAACCTAGAAGAACGAAATTTGGTGAGCCAAGTGGGATTGGTGTACTGATCATTCCCTGAAAGTATCATCAAGATTGGGTGAAAAAGTGTTTGCTGAGATTTCAGGCAACTCGTAGTTTTTTGGAAGCTTGGCAACCCCTTTCCATGAAAGTGATTCTCGCCAGTCTCTGCTTAGGGCAACATCAACAGCAAACAAACCATAGAGACAGAACTTGAAACTGCTTTATATGGTCAAGTTTCAAAGAGTTAACACAAACCGTGTTTTATTTAGAGTTCCAAATCCATGTATCCATACAGGAGAAAACAGAGTGAAAGCTCAAAATAAAAACGGATACTGCAAACGAACGGTTTAACCTAGAAGAACGAAATTTGGTGAGCCAAGTGGGATTGGTGTTCTGATCATTCCCTAAAAGTATCATCAAGATTGGGTGAATAAGTGGTTGCTGAGATTTCAGGCAACTCGTAGTTTTTTGGAAGCTTGGCAACCCCTTTCCATGAAGGTGATTCTCGCCAGTCTCTGCTTAGGGCTCCATCAACAGCAATCAAACCATAGAGATACAACTTGAAACTGCTTCATTGGGTCAAGTTTCAAAGAGCTAGCATAAACCGTGTTAGATTTAGCGTTCCAAATACATGTATCCGTATAGGAGAAAACAGAGTGAAACCTCAAAATGAAAACGGTTACTGCAAACGAACGGTTTAACATAGAAGAACGAAATTTGGTGAGCCAAGTGGGATTTGTGTACTGATCATTCCCTGAAAGTATCATCAAGATTGGGTGAAAAAGTGTTTGCTGAGATTTCAGGCAACTCGTAGTTTTTTGGAAGCTTGGCAACCCCTTTCCATGAAAGTGATTCTCGCCAGTCTCTGCTTAGGGCTACATCAACAGCAAACAAACCATAGAGATAGAACTTGAAACTGCTTTGTTGGGTCAAGTTTCAAAGAGCTAGCACAAACCGTGTTTGATTTAGAGTTCCAAATCCATGTTTCCGTATAGGAGAAAACAGAGTGAAACCTCAAAATGAAAACGGTTACTGCAAATAAACGGTTTAACCTAGAAGGACGAAATTTGGTGAGCCAAGTGGGATTGGTGTAATGATCATTCCCTGAATGTATCATCAAGATTGGGTGTAAAAGTGATTGCTGAGATTTCAGGCAACTCGTAGTTTTTTGGAAGCTTGGCAACCCCTTTCCATGAAAGTGAGTCTCGCCAGTCTCTGCTTAGGGCTACATCAACAGCAAACAAACAATAGAGATAGAACTTGAAACTGCTTTATTGGGTCAATTTTCAAAGAGCTAGCACAAACCGTGTTTGATTTAGAGTTCCAAATACATGTATCCATACAGGAGAAAACAGAGTGAACCTCAAAATGAAAACGGTTACGGCAAATGAACGGTTTAACCTAGAAGAACGAAATTTGGTGAGCCAAGTGGGATTGGTGTACTGATCATTCCCTGAAAGTATCAGGACGATTGGGTGAAAAAGTGTTTGCTGAGATTTCAAGCAACTCGTAGTTTTTTGGAAGCTTGGCAACCCATTTCCATGAAAGTGATTCTCGCCAGTCTCTGCTTAGGGCTACATCAACAGCAAACAAACCATAGAGATAGAACTTGAAACTGCTTTATTGGGTCAAGTTTCAAAGTGCTAGCACAAACCGTGTTTGATTTAGAGTTCAAAATATATGTATCCGTATAGGAGAAAACAGAGTGAAACCTCAAAATGAAAACGGTTACTGCAAAGGAACGGTTTAACCTAGAAGAACGAAATTTGGTGATCCAAGTGGGATTGGTGTACTGATCATTCCCTGAAAGTATCATCAAGATTGGGTGAAAAAGTGTTTGCTGAGATTTCAGGCAACTCGTAGTTTTTTGGAAGCTTGTCAACCCCTTTCCATGAAAGTGATTCTCGCCAGTCTCTGCTTAGGGCTCCATTAACAGCAATCAAACCATAGAGATAGAACTTGAAACTGCTTCATTGGGTCAAGTTTCAAAGAGCTAGCATAAACCGTGTTTGATTTAGCATTCCAAATACATGTATCCGTATAGGAGAAAACAGAGTGAAACCTCAAAATGAAAACGGTTACTAAAAACGAACGGTTTAACCTAGAAGAACGAAATTTGGTGAGCCAAGTGGGATTGGTGTACTGATCATTCCCTGAAAGTATCATCAAGATTGGGTGAAAAAGTGTTTACTGAGATATCAGGAAAATCGTAGTTTTTTGGAAGCTTGGCAACCCCTTTCAATGAAAGGGATTCTCGCCAGTCTCTGCTTAGGGCTACATCAACAGCAAACAAACCATAGAGATAGAACTTGAAACTGCTCTGTTGGGTCAAGTTTCAAAGAGCTAGCACAAACCGTGTTTGATTTAGTGATCCAAGTACATGTATCCGTATAGGAGAAAACAGAGTGAAACCTCAAAATAAAAACGGTTACTGCAAACGAACGGTTTAACCTAGAAGAACGATATTTTGTGAGACAAGTGGTATTAGTGTACTGATCATTCCCTGAAAGTATCATCAAGATTGGGTGAAAAAGTGTTTGCTGAGATATCAGGCAACTCATAGTTTTTTGGAAGCTTGGCAACCCCTTTCCATAAAGTGATTCTCGCCAGTCTCTGCTGAGGGCTACATCAACAGCAAAAAAACCATAGAGAAAGAACTTGAAACTGCTTTTTTGGGTCAAGTTTCAAAGAGCTAGCACAAACCGTGTTTGATTTAGAGTTCCAAATACATGTATCCGTATAGAAGAAAACAGAGTGAAACCTCAAAATGAAAACGGTTACTGCAAACGAACGGTTAAACCTAAAAGAACGAAATTTGATGAGCCAAGTGGGATTGGTGTACTGATCATTCCCTGAAAGTATCATCAAGATTGGGTGAAAAAGTGTTTGCTGAGATTTCAGGCAACTCGTAGTTTTTTGGAAGCTGGGCAACCCCTTTCCATGAAAGTGATTCTCGCCAGTCTCTGCTTAGGGCTACATCAACAGCAAACAAACCATAGAGATAGAACTTGAAACTTCTCTGTTGGGTCAAGTTTCAAAGAGCTAGCACAAACCGTGTTTGATTTAGTGATGCAAATACATGTATCCGTATAGGAGAAAACAGAGTGAAACCTCAAAATGAAAACGGTTACTGCAAACGAATGGTTAAACCTAGAAGAACGAAATTTGGTGAGCCAAGTGGGATTGGTGTACTGATCATTCCCTGAAAGTATCATCAAGATTGGGTGAAAAAGTGTTTGCTGAGATTTCAGGCAACTCGTAGTTTTTTGGAAGCTTGGCAACCCCTTTCCATGAAAGTGATTCTCGCCAGTCTCTGCTTAGGGCAACATCAACAGCAAACAAACCATAGAGACAGAACTTGAAACTGCTTTATATGGTCAAGTTTCAAAGAGTTAACACAAACCGTGTTTTATTTAGAGTTCCAAATCCATGTATCCATACAGGAGAAAACAGAGTGAAAGCTCAAAATAAAAACGGATACTGCAAACGAACGGTTTAACCTAGAAGAACGAAATTTGGTGAGCCAAGTGGGATTGGTGTTCTGATCATTCCCTAAAAGTATCATCAAGATTGGGTGAATAAGTGGTTGCTGAGATTTCAGGCAACTCGTAGTTTTTTGGAAGCTTGGCAACCCCTTTCCATGAAGGTGATTCTCGCCAGTCTCTGCTTAGGGCTCCATCAACAGCAATCAAACCATAGAGATAGAACTTGAAACTGCTTCATTGGGTCAAGTTTCAAAGAGCTAGCATAAACCGTGTTAGATTTAGCTTTCCAAATACATGTATCCGTATAGGAGAAAACAGAGTGAAACCTCAAAATGAAAACGGTTACTGCAAACGAACGGTTTAACATAGAAGAACGAAATTTGGTGATCCAAGTGGGATTTGTGTACTGATCATTCCCTGAAAGTATCATCAAGATTGGGTGAAAAAGTGTTTGCTGAGATTTCAGGCAACTCGTAGTTTTTTGGAAGCTTGGCAACCCCTTTCCATGAAAGTGATTCTCGCCAGTCTCTGCTTAGGGCTACATCAACAGCAAACAAACCATAGAGATAGAACTTGAAACTGCTTTGTTGGGTCAAGTTTCAAAGAGCTAGCACAAACCGTGTTTGATTTAGAGTTCCAAATCCATGTTTCCGTATAGGAGAAAACAGAGTGAAACCTCAAAATGAAAACGGTTACTGCAAATAAACGGTTTAACCTAGAAGGACGAAATTTGGTGAGCCAAGTGGGATTGGTGTAATGATCATTCCCTGAATGTATCATCAAGATTGGGTGTAAAAGTGATTGCTGAGATTTCAGGCAACTCGTAGTTTTTTGGAAGCTTGGCAACCCCTTTCCATGAAAGTGAGTCTCGCCAGTCTCTGCTTAGGGCTACATCAACAGCAAACAAACAATAGAGATAGAAGTTGAAACTGCTTTATTGGGTCAATTTTCAAAGAGCTAGCACAAACCGTGTTTGATTTAGAGTTCCAAATACATGTATCCATACAGGAGAAAACAGAGTGAACCTCAAAATGAAAACGGTTACGGCAAATG
>NW_027525283.1:0-21497 GCF_052094955.1 Ictidomys tridecemlineatus | reverse complement strand
CTCTGTAACAGTCCTTCTGCACCTCACTCTACAAACTCTTCTCACTGCAACAGTCCTTCTGCAACCCAGTCTCCAATATCTGCTCTCCGCAACAGTCCTTCTGCACCGAAGTCTCTAAACTCTGCCTCTGTAACAGTCCTACTGAAAGGCAGTCTCCAACCTCTACTCTCTGCTACAGTGCTTCTGCACACAAATCTCAAACCTGTGCTCTCCGCAACAGTTCTTCTACACCCCATGTCAAGCCTCTGCTCTCTGCAGCAGTCCCTCTGCAACCCAGTCTCCAACGTCCGCTCTCTATAACGATCCTTATGGACCTCATTCTCCAAACTCTACTTTTTGTAAAAGCACTTCTGCACCCCTTCTCCGAACTCTGCTCTCCATGACAGGACTTCTACACTCCAGTCTCCGACCTCTTTTCTGTATAACAATCCTTCTGCACCCCAGTCTCCAACGTCTGCTCTCTGCAACAGTATTCTACACCCCAGTCTCCAAACTCTGCTCTATGCAACAGTCCTTCTACACCCCAGTCTCCATACTCTGATCGCCCCAATGATCCTTCAGCACCCCAGTCTCCAACCTCTGGTCTCTACGTCAATTCTTTTACACCCCAGTCTCCAACCTCTGCTCTCAGTAACAGTCCTTCTGTACCACAGTCTCCAACCGCTTTTCTCCGTAAGGGTCCTTATGCACCCCAGTATCCAACCTCTGCTTTCTGTATCAGTCGTTTTGCACCACAGTCTCAAAACTCTGTTCTCTGTTACAGTCTTTCTGCAACTCAGTCTGCTACCTCTGCTCTCTGCAAAAGTCCTTCTGCACCCCAGTCTCCAACATTTGCTCTCTGCAACAGTACTTCTCCACCCAGTCTCCAAACTCTGCTCTCTATAACAGTCCTTCTGTACTGCATTTTCCAACCTCTGCTCTGTGTAAGGGTACTTCTACACACGAGTCTACAACCTCTGCTTTCTGTAACAGTCCTTCTGCATCCATTCTCCAACCTGTGCTCTTAGTAACTGTCCCTCAGCACCTTAGTCTCAAACCTCAGCTCTCTGCTACAATTCTTCTAGACCCCAGTCTCCAAACTTTGTTCTCTGTAACAATCCTTCTGCACCTCAGTCTCAAACCTCTGCTCTCTGCAACGGTCCTTCTGCACCTGAGTCTCCAATTTCTGCTCTGTATCAGTCCTGTACGCCTGTCTCCCACATCTGCTCTCTGTAACAGTCCTTCTTAACCTCAGTCTTCAACCTCTGCTCTGTATAACAGTCCTTCTGCACCCCAGTATCCAACATCTGCTCTCTGCAACGATCCTTCTGCATCCCAGTCTCTGAACTCTGCTCTATGTAACAGTCCTTCTGCACCTCAGACTCCAAACTCTGCTCTACGTAGGATCCTTCTGCAACCCAGTCTCCAAACTCTGCTCTCTGTAACAGCCCTTCTGCACCCCAGTATCCAACCTCTGCTCTCTGTAACAGGCCTTCTTCACCCCAGTATCCAAACTCTGCTCTCTGTAACAATCCTTCTGTGCCTCAGTATCCAACCTCTACTCTCTGTAACAGTCCTCCTGCACCTCACTCTTCAACATCTGCTCTTTGTAAGTTCCTTCTGCAACCAAGTCTCCAAACACTGCCCTCTGTAACAGTCCTTCTGCATGCCTTCTCACAACTCTCCTCTCCGTTACAGGCCTTCTGCACCCCAGTCTCCAAAGTCTGTTCTCTATAACAATCCTTCTGCACCCCAGTCTCCAACCTCTGCGCTCTGTAACAGTCCTGCTTCACCTCGGTCTACAATCTCTGCTCTCTGTAAGATCCTTCTGCAACCTTGACTAAAACTTTGCTCTCTGTAACAGTCCTTCTTCACCTCAGTCTCCAACCTTTGCTCTCTTCAACAGTCCTTCTGCACCCCAGTCTCCAAACTCTTCTATCTGCAACAGTCCTTCTACACCCCAGTCTCCAAACTCTGCTCTCTGCAACGATCCTTCTGCACCCCAGTCTCCAACCTCTGCTCTCTGCTACAGTCCTTCTTCACCCCAGTCTCAAAACATTGCACGCTGTGACTGTCCTGCTGCACCCCAGTCCCCAACCTCTGCTCTGTGTAGCAATCCTTCTGCACCTCAGTCTTTAACCTCTGCTCTCTGCATCGATCCTTCTTCACCACAGTCTCCGAACTCTGCTCTCTGCAACACTCCTTCTGCACCCCAGTCTCCAAGCTCTGCTCTCTGTAAGAGTTCTTCTGAACCCTAATCTCCAAACTCTGCACTCTATGAAACTTCTTCTGCACCCCAGTCTCCATACTCGTCTCTCTGTAAGAATCCTTTTTCACCTCAGTATCCAACCTCTCTTTTCTGTAAAAGTTCTTCTCCACCTCAGTCTCGAAGTTCTGCAATCTGTAACGGTCCTTCTGCACCTCAGTCTCCCACCTCTGCTCTCTGTAACAGTCCTTCTGCACCCCAGTCTTCAACATCTGTTCTCTGCAACGATCGTTCTTCTCCCCAGGTTCCAACTTCTGCTCTCTACAACGGTTTCTGCACCACAGTTTCCAACCTCTGCTTTTTGTAACAGTCCTTCTGCACCTCAGTCTCCAAACTCTGCTCTCTGCAACAGTCCTTCTGCAACCCAGTCTCCAACCTCTGATCCAGGTAACAGTTCTACTGCACCCCAATCTCCAAACTCTGCTCTCTGTAACACTCATTCTTCTCCCCAGTCTCCACACTCTGATCTCTGTAACAATCCTTCTGCACCCCAGTTTACAACCATTGCTCTCAGAAACAGTCCTTCTGAAACTCAGTCTCCGAAATGCTCTCTTTAAGATCCTTCTGAAACCCTGTCTTGAAACTGTGCTATCTGTAACAGTGCTTCTGCACCCCAGTCCCCAAACTCTGCTCCCAGTAACAGGACTTCTGCACCCCACTCTTCAAACTCTGCACTCTATAAAAGGCCTTCTGCAACCCAGTCTCTGTAACAGTTCTTCTGCACCCTAGTCTATGACCTCTGCTCTCTGTAACAGGACTTTTGCATGACAATCTCCAAACTCTAATCTCTGTAACAGTCCTTTTGCACCTCAGTCTCCAAACTCTGCTCTCTGCAACAGTCCTTTTTCATCTCAGTATCCAATCTCTGCTCTAAGCAACGATTCATCTGCACCTCAGTCTCCAAACTCTACTCTCTGTAACAGTCCTTCTGTTTCCCAGTCTCTAAACTCTGCTGTCTGCAAAGATCCTTCTTCACCCCAGTATGCAATGTCTGCTCTCTGCAACAAACCTTCTGAACCCCAGTCTCCAACCTCTGCTCTCTGCAACGATCCTTCTGCACCACAGTCTCCAACATCTGCTGTATGCAACAGTCCTTCTGCACCCCTGTCTCCAACCTCTACTCTGTGTAATATCCATCTGCACCACAGTTTCAAAACACTGCTTCCAGTAACATTTTTTCTCTACCCCTGTCTCCAACATCTGCTTTCTGCAGCGGTACTGCTGCACCTGAGTCTCCAACCTGTGTTCTCAGTAGCAGTCCTTCTTCTCCCCATCACAAACCTCTTCTCTATAACAGTCTTTCTGCACCTCAGTCTCCAACCTCTGCTCTCTGCAACAGTACTTCTGCACCCTTGTCTCCAACGTCTGCTCTCTGTAAAATCCTTCTGCACCCTAGTCTCCAAACTCTGCTCTTTGTAACAGTCCTTCTGCACCTCAGTCTCCAACCTGTGCTCTCTGCAACAGTTCTTCTACACCCAATTCTCTAACTTCTGTTCTCTGCAACAGTCCTTCTGAACCACAGTTTCCAACATCTGCTCTATGGAACAGTCCTTCTGTACCCTAGTCTCCAACGAATGCTCACTGTAACAGTCCTTTTTCACTGCAGTCTCCAAACTCTGCTCTCTCTAAAGGTCCTTCTGCACCACAGTCTCCAACCTCTGCTCTATGTATCAGTATTCCTGCACCTCACTCTCCAAACTCTGCTCTCTGCAACAGTTCTGCTGCACACCAGTCTCCAACCACTTATCTCTGCAACACTTCTTCTGAACCCCAGTCTCCAATATCTGCTCTCTGAAATAGTCCTTCTCAACCCCAGTCTTCAACCTCTGCTCTCTGTAACAGGCATCCTGTACTGCGGTCTTTAAAGTCTGCTCTCTGTAATTTTCCTTCTTCACCACAGTCTCCAACCTCGTCTTTCTCTATCAGTGCTTCTGCACCCCAGTGTCCAACCAGTGATCTCTGTAACAGTCCTTCTGCATCTCAGTCTCCAAACTCTGCTCTCTGCAACATTTCTTCTGCACCCAAGTCTCCAAACTCTGCTCCCTCCAACAGTCTTTCTACACCACAGTCTCCAACCTCTGCTTTCGGCAACAGTCCTTCTCCACCCCAGTCTCCAAAATCTGCTTTCTGTAACAATCCTTCTGCACCTTAGTCTCCAACCTCTTTTCTGTGTATGATCTTTCTGAAACCCAGTCTGCAAACTCTTTTCTCTGTAACAGACCTTCTGCAACCTTTCTCCAAACCTTACTCTCTGTAACAGGCATTATGCACCCCAGTCTCAAACCTCTGTTCTCTGTAACAGTCCTTCTGCATTCCAGTCTCAAACCTCTGCTCTCTACAATGATCCTTCTTCACCCCAGTCTCCAACGTCTGCTCTCTGCAACAGTCCTTCTGAACCAAAGTCTCCAAAACTGCTCTCTGTAAGATCTTTAAGCACCCCAGTATCCAAACTCTGCTCTCTTTAACCGTCCTTCTGCACCCCATGCTCAAACCTCTGCTCTCTGTAACAGTTTTTCTATACAGCAGTCTCCAAACTCTGATCTCTTTAACGGTCCTTCTGCACCCTAATTTCAAACCTCTGCTTTCGGTAACAGTCTTTCTGCACCTCAATCCCAAAACTCTTCTCTCTGTAGCAGGCCTTCCGCACCCCAGTCTTAAAAATCTGCTCTCTCCAACGATTTATCTGCACCCAAGTCTCCAACCTCTGATCTCTGCAACAGTCCTTCTGCACCTCAGTCTCCAAATTCTGCTCTTTCTAAGATTCATCTGAACCCCAGTCTCCAACGTCTTCTCTCTGCAACAGTCCTGCTGCACCACAATCTCCAACCTCTGCTCTCTTCACCAGTTCTTCAGCACCCCAGTCTTCAAACTCTGCTCTCTATAACAGTCTTTCTTCACCTCAGTCTCCAACCTCTGCTCTCTGCAACAGTCCTTCTGCACTCCGGTCTCCAACCTCTGCTCTCTGCAACAGTCCTTCTGCACCCCAGTCTCAAAACTCTGCTCTCTACTACGATCCTTCTGGAACCCAGTCTTTAACCTCTCCTCACTGTAACAGTCCTTCTGCACCTCAGTCTCCAAACTCTGCTTACTGTAACATTCCTTCTCCAATTCAGTCTTTAACCTCTGCTTTCTGCAAGTGTCCTGCCGCACCCCAGTCTCTAACCTCTGTCCTCTTCAACAGTCCTTCTGCTCCCCAGTCTCCAACATCTGCTCACCGTAACGGGCGTTCAGAGTTTTTCAAACTCTGCTTACTGTATTAGTCCTTCTGAACCTCAGTCTCAAACCTCTGCTCTCTGTATCTATCCTTCTGCACCTCATACTCCAACCTATGCTCTCAGTAACAGTTTTTCTATACCGCAGTCTCCAAACTGCAGTCTCAGTAAGTGTCCTTCTGCACCCCAATTTCCAACCTCTGCTTTCTGTAACAGTCCTTCTGCACCTCAGTCTCCAAACTCTGGTCTTTATAACAGTCTTTGTACACCTCAGTCTCCAACCTCTGCTCTCTGTAACAGTCCATCTGCACCTCAATCTCAAAACTCTGCTCTCTGTAAGATTCTTCAGCAACCCAGTCTACAAACTCTGCTCTCTATAACAGTCCTTCTGCACCCCAATCTCCAAACTTTCCTCTCTGTAACAGGCCTTCTGCACCCCAGTCTCCAAAATCTGCTCTCTGCATCGATTCTTGTGCACCCGAGTTTCCAACATCTGCTCTCTACAATGATCCTACTGCAACCCAGTCTCCTGCATCTGATCTCTGCAACAGTTCTCCTGCACCTCAGTCTCAAAATTCTGCTCTCTGTAAAATCCTTAAGCACCCCAGTATCCAACCTCTGCTCTCTGTAACAGTCTTTCTGCTTCCGAGTCTCCAACCTCTGCTCTCTGTAACAGTACTTCCGCACGTCAGTCTCCAAAGTCTACTCTCTGCAACAGTCCTTCTGCACCCCAGTCTCCTACCTCTGCTCTCTGTAACAGTCCTCCTAAATCTCAGTCTCCCAACTCTGCTATCTGTAAGATCCTTCTGACACCCAGTCTTTGAACTCTGCACTCTGTAACAGTCTTTTTGCACCCAAGTCTCCAAACTCTTCTCTCTGTAACATTGCTTCTCCACCCCAGTCTCCAACCTTTGCTCTCTGCAATGATCCTACTGCACCCCAGTCTCCAACCTCTGATCTCGACAAGAGTCCTTCTGCACCTCAGTCTCCAAATTCTGCTCTCTGTAAGATCCTTCTGCACACCTGTCTTCAAGCTCTGCTCCTTTCAATGATCCTTCTGCACCCCATTCTCCAAGCTCTACTCTATGTAACATGACTTCTGCACCTCCGTCTCCAATCACTGCTCTCTGCAACAGTCCTTCTGCACCACAGTCTCCAAACTCTGGTCTCTGTAATATCCTTCTGCACTCCAGATTCTAAACTCTGTTCTCTATAACATTCATTCTCTTCCCCAGTCTTTAATCTCAGCTTTGTGCAAGTGTCCTGCAGCACCCCAGTCTCCAACCTCTTTCCTCTGAAACAATCCTTCTGCTCCCAGTCTCCAACATCTGCTTTCTGTAACAGTCCTTCTGTACCGCAGTCTCCAACCACTACTCTCCGTAACAGGCATTCTGCACACCAGTCTCCAAATACTGCTTTCTGTATCAGTCCTTCTGAACCTCAGCCTCAAACCTCTGCTCTCTGTATCTCTCCTTCGGCACCTCAGTCTCCAACCTGTGCTCTCTGTAAAATATTTTCTGCACCCCAGTCTCCAAACTCTTAACTCTGTAACAGTTTTTCTATACCACAGTCTCCAAACTCTGGTCTCTGTAACGGTCCTTCTGCACCCCAATTTCCAACCTCTACTTTCTGTAACAGTCTTTCTGCACATCAGTCTGATACCTCTGCTCTCTACACGATCCTTCTGCACCCCAGTTTCAAAACATTGCTCTATGTAACAGTCCACCTGCACCTCAGTCTCCACCCTCTCCTCTCTATAACAGGCCTTTTGCACGCTAGTCTCCAATTTCTTCTCTCCATAGCAGGCCTTCTGCACCCCAGTCTCCAAAATCTGTTCTCTGCAATGATCCTTCAGCACCCCAGTCTCCAACCTCTGCTCTCTGCAATGATTCTAGTGCACCCCAGTCTCCAACCTCTGATCTCTGAAATAGGCCTTCTGCACGCCAGTCTCCAAACTCTGCTCTCTGCAACGATCCTTCTGAACCCCAGTCTCCAACCTCTACTCTCTTTAATGATCCTACTGCACCCCAGTCACCAACCACGGATCTCTACAACAGTCCTTCTGCACCTCAGTCTAAAACCTCTACTCTCTGCACGATCTTTCTGCACCCCAGTCTCCAACATCTACTCTATGTAACAGGACTTCTGCACCTCAGTCACCAAACTCTCCTCTCTGTAACTGGCCTTCTGCAGGCCAGTCTCCAAACTCCACACTCTGTAGCAGGCCTTGGCACCCCAGTTACCAAAATCTGATCTCTCCAACGATCCTTCTGCACCCCAGTCTCCAACCTTCCTCTTTGCAATGATCCTAGTGCACCCGAGTCTCCAACCTCTGATCTCAGCAACAGTGCTTCTGCTCCTCAGTCTCCAAATTCTGCTCTTTGTAAGAACCTTCTGCACCCTTGTATCTAACCTCTGCTCTCTGTAACAGTCTTTCTGCATGTGAGTCTCCAAACTCTGCTCTCTGTTACAGGATTTCCACACCTCAGTTTCCAACCTCTGCTCTCTGAAACAGTCCTCTGCACCCCAGTCTCCAACCTCTGCTCTCTACAACAGTCCTTCTGCACCCTAGTTACCAAAATCTGCTCTCTGCAACGACCCTTCTGCACCCCAGTATCCTACCTCTGCTCTCTGTAACAGTTCTTCTACACCTCAGTCTCCAAACTCTGCTCTCAGTAAGACCCTTCTGCATCCCAGACTGTAAACTCTGCACTCTGTAACAGTCTTTCTGCTCTCTGTAACAGGACTTCTGCACCCCAGTCTCTAACCTCTTTTCTCTGCAACAATTCTTCTCAACCACAGTCTCCAACATCTGCTCTCTGCAACAGTTCTTTGCACCCCAGTCTCCAAACTATGCTCTCTATAAGATCCATCTGAACCTCAGTCTCCAACCTCTGTTCTCTGTAACTATCCTTCTTCACCCCAGTCATCAAACTCTGCTTTCTGTAACAATCCTTCTGCACCTCAGTCTCCAACCTCTGCTCCATGTAACAGTCCTTCTTCACCCCAGTCTCCAAACTCTGCTCTCTGCAATGATCCTTCTGCACCCAAGTCTCCAACGTCTGCTCTCCGCAACAGTCCTTCTTCACCACAGTCTTCAACCTCTGCTCTCTGTAATGTCTTTCTGCACTTCAGTTTCCAGACTCTGCTCTTTGTAACATTATTTCTTCACCCCAGTCTCAAAACTCTGTCCTCTGAAACAGTACTTCTGCTCCCGAGACTCCAAGATCTGCTCTCTGTAACAGTCCTTCTGTACCGCATTTTCCAACCTGTGCTCTTTGTAAGGGTCCTTCCACACTCCAGTCACCAACCACTGCTCTCTGTTTCAGTCTGTCTGAACCCAAGTCTCTAACCTCTGTTCTCTGTATCTATCTGTGTGCACCTAATCTCCAACCTGTGGTCTATGTAAGAATCCTTCTGCATCCCAGTCTCCATCCTCTTCTCTCGGTAACCGTCCTTCTGCACCCCAATTTCCAAACTCTGCTTCCTGTAACAGTCCTTCTGCAACGGAGTCTCCAAACTCTTCTCTGTGTAACAGTCTTTCTACATCTCAGTCTCCAACGTCTGCTCTTTGTAACCATCCTTCTGGACCTCAGTCTGAAACCTCTGCTCTCTGCACGATTCTTCTGCACCCCAGTCTCAAACCACTTCTCTCTGTAAGATCCTTCAGCAACCTAGTCTCCAAACACTGCTCTCTATAACAGTACTTCTGTAGCCCAGGTTCCAAACTCTACTCTCTGCAACAGTCCTTCTGCACCCCAGTCTCGAACATCTGCTCTCTGCAACAGTCCTTCTTCACCCAAGTCTCCATCATCTGCTCTCTGCGACAGTTCTTGTAAACCGCAGTCTTCAACCTCTGCTCTTTATTACAGTCATTCTGCACCCCAGTCTCCAACCGCTGCTCTCTGTAACAATCCTTCTGCAACCCAGTCTCCAATCTCTTCACTTTGTAACAGTCATTTTGCACCATATTCTCAAACCTCTGCTCTCTGTTAAAGTCATTCTATACTGCAGTCTCCAACCTCTGCTTTTTGTAACGTTTTTTCTGCACCCCAATTTCCAACCCCTGCTTTCAGTAACAGTCCTTCTGCACCTAAGTCAGCAAATTATGCTCTCTGTAACAGTCCTTCTGCACCTCAGTCTCCAACCACTGCTCTCTGTTACAGTCCTTCTGCACCTCAGTCTAAAACCTCTACTCTCTGCACGATTTTCCTGCAACCCAATCTCCACCACTGCTCTCTGTAACAGTCGTCCTGCACCCCAGTCTGTAAACTCTGTTCTCTGAAACAGTCCTTCTGCACACCAGTCTGCAACCTCTGCTCTCTGTAATGGTCTTTCTGCACCCCAGTCTGCCAACTCTGCTTTCTGTATCATAATTCTGCATCTCAGTCTCCAACCTCTGCTCTGTGTAACAGTCCTTCTGCATCTCAGTCTCCAACCTCTGCTCTCTGCAACAGTCCTTCTGCACCCCAGTCTCCAACCTCTGCTTTCTGAAACATTACTTCTGCACCACAGTCTCCGACCTGTGCTCTCTGTAACAGTCCTTCTGCACCCCAGTCTCCAAACCCTGTTCGCTGTAACAGGTTTTCTGCACCTCAGTCTTCAACAACTGCTCTCTGCAACAGCCGTTCGGCACCCCAGTCTCCAACGTCTGCTCTCTGCAACAATCGTTCTGCACCCCAGTCTCCAAACGTTCCACTCTTTAAGATTCTTCTGCACCCCAGTTTCCACACTCTGTTCTCTGTAACATTCCTTCTGCACTGCATTCTCCAACGACTGCCCTCTGCAATGGTCCCTATGCACCCCAGTCTCCAACCTTGTTCTCTACAACAGTTCTTCTGTACCGTAGTCTCTAACCTCTGCTCTCTGTAATAGTCCTTCTGCATCCCAGTCGACATACTCTGCTTTCTGTATCAATCCTTCTGCACCACAGTCTCCAACCTTTGCTCTCTGCAACGGTCTTTCTGCACCCCAGTATCCAACATCAGCTCTGTAACAGTCCTTCTGCACCATAGTCTCCAACGTCTGCTCTGTGTAACAGTCCTTCTGTACTGGAGTCTCTAAACTCTGCTCTATGTAACGGTCTTTCTGCACCCCAGTTTACAAACTCTGTTCTCTGTAACATTCCTTCTCCAACCCAGTCTCCAACCTCTGCTTACTACAACAGTCTTTCTGCATCCCAGTCTCCAAATTCTGCTCCCTGTATCAGCCCTTCTGCACCTCAGTCTCCAAACTCTGCTCTCTGCTACCCTCATTCTGCACCCGAGTTGCCAACCTCTGCTCTCTGGAAGGTTCCTTCTGACCCCAGATCCCAACGTCTGCTCTCTGGAACAGTCCTTCTGCACTCGAGTCTCAAAACTCTGCTATCTGTAAGATCCTTCTGCAACCCTGTCTCCGAACTCTGCTCTCTGTAACAGTTCTTTTGTACCGCAGTCTCCAAACTCTTCTCCCTGTAACTGTCCTTCTGCACCCCAGTCTCCAAACACTGCTTTCTGTGTCAGTCCTTCTGCACCACAGTCTCCAACGTCTACTCTCTGCTACAGTCCTACTGAACCCCAGTCTTCATCATCCAATCTCTGCAACAGTCCTTCTAAACCCCAGTCTCCAACCTCTGTTCTCTGTAACAGTCCTTCTGTACTGCAGACTCCAACCTCTGCTCTCTGTAATGAACCTACTGTACTACAGTCTCCAAACTCTGCTTTCTGTATCCTTCCTTCTGCACCCCTGTCTCCAACCTCTGCTCTCTGCAATAGTCCTTCTGCACCCAAATCTCCAACATCTGCTCTATGCAACAGTCCTTCTGCACCTCAGTATCCAACCTCTGTTCTCTGTACCAATTCTTCTGCACACCAGTGTCCAAATTCTGCTCTCTGCAACAGTCCTTCTTCACCCTAGTCTCCAACCTCTGCTCGCTGTAATATGCTTCTTTACCCCAGTGTCCAAACTCTACTCTCAGTAACAGTTGTTCTGCACTGCACTCTCCAAACTCTGCTCTCTGTAACAATCTTTCTGCACCTCAGTCTCCAAACTCTGCTCTCTGCAAAGGTGTTTCTGCAACCCTGTCTTAAACCTCTGTTCTTGATACAGTCTTTCCACTTTCCAGTCTCCAATCTCTGCTCTTTGTAAAAGTCTTTTTGCACCCCAGTCCCCAATCTCTGCTCTCTGTAATAGTCCTTCGGAACTCCAGTCTCCATCCTCTGCTTTCTTACCAGTCGTGCAACCCAGTCTCCAACTTCTTGTCTCTGCAACAATTTTTCTGCACCCCAGTCTCCTACGTCTGCTCTCTACAACAGTACTTCTGAAACCCAGTCTCCAACCTCTTCTCTCTGTAACAGTTCTTCTGCACCGCAGTCCCCAAACACTGCTCTCTGTAGTGGTCCTTCTGCACCCATGTCTTTAAACTCTTCTTTCTGTATTAGTCCTTCTGCACCTCAGTGTCCAACCGCGGCTCTCTGTAACAGTCCTTCTGCACCTCAGTCTTCAACCTCTGCTCTCTGGAATTGACCTTCTGCACTCAGTATCCAACCTCTACTCTCTGGAACCGTCCTTATGCATCTCAGTCTTCAACCTTTACTCTCTGGAAGATACTTTTGCAAACCAATCTCCAAAATCTGCTCTCTGCAACAGTCCTTCTGCTCCCCTTCTCCAAACTCTGCTCTCTGTAACAGGCTTTCTGCACCCCAGTCTCCAACATCTGCTCTCTGCATTAGTCCTTCTTCACCTAAACTGAAAATTCTACTCTCTTCCACGATAATTCTGCACCCCAGTCTTCAACCTCTATTCTCTGCAACAGTCCTTCTGCATTTCAGTCTCCAACCTCTGCTCTCTGTAAAAGTCCTTCTGCACCTAAGTCTCATAATTCTGCTCTCTGCAACAGTCCTTCTGTAACCCAGTCTCCAACCTCTGATCTCTGCAACAGTCCTTCTGCACCTCAGTCTCCAACATCTGCTCTCTGCAACGGTCCTTCTGCACCTCAATCTCCAAACTCTACCTTCTGCAACAGTGCTTCTGCATCTGAGTTTCCAACCCCTGATCTCTGTAAGATCCTTCTTCAACCCAGTCTTTAAACTCTGGTCTCTGTACCAGTCCTTCTGCTCCCCAGTCTCCAAACTCTGCTCTCTGTAACAGGCCTTCTGAACCCCAGTCTCCAACATCTGCTTTCTGTATCAGTCCTGCACCCCAGTCTCAAACCTCTGTAACAGTCGTTCTGCACCTCAGTCTCTATCTTCTGCTCTCTGTAACAGTGCTTCTGCACCCCAGTCTCTAACCTCTGATCTCTGTAACAGTCCTTCTGCACAAGAGTCTCTAATCTCTGCTCTCTGCAACGATCCTTCTTCACCCCAGTGTCCAAACTCTGCTCTCTGTAACAGTCCTTCTGCACCACAGTCTTTAATCTCTGCTCTCTGCAACAGTTTTTCTGCACTCCAGTCTCCAACCTCTGCTCTCTGTAACATTCCTTTTACACCCCAGTCTCAAACCTCTGCTCTCTGTAAGATTCTACTGCACACCTATATCCAACCTCTGATCTCTGTAACGGTCCTTCTTCAACCCCGTCTCCAAACTCTGCTTTCTGTATCAGTTCTTCTGCACCACAGGCTTCATCCTCTGCTCTCTGTAACAGTCCTTCTGCACCCTGTCTCAAAACTCATCTCTCTGCAACAGTCCTTCTGCACGCCAGTTTAAAACTCTGCACTCTGAAACATTCCTTGTGAACCCCAGTCTCCAACCTCTGCTCTCTGTATCAGTCCTTCTGCTCCCCAGTCTCCAAACTCTGCTCTCTGTAATACTCCTTCTGTACCACAGTCTCCAAACTCTGCTGTCTGTAAAGGTCCTTTTGCACTTCAGTCTCCAACCTCTGCTTTCATTATCCGTCCATCGGCTCCTCAGTCTCCAACCTCTGCTCTCTGCAAAAGTCTTTCTGTACACCATTCTCCAACTTCTGCTCTCTGCAACAGCCTTTCTGAACAACAGTCTCCAACATCTCCTGTCTGAAAAAAATCCTTGTGTACCATAGTCTCCAACCTCACCTCTCTGCAACAGTCATTCTGTACTGCAGTCTCCAAACTCTGCTCTCTGTAACAGTCCTTCTGAACCTCAGTCTCAAACCTCTTCTCTCAGTAAGATCCTTTTAAACCCAGTCTCAAAACTCTGCTCTCTGTAAAAGTTCTTCTGCACCCCAGTCTCAGAACTCTGCTCTCTGTAACAGGCCTTCTGCACCCCAGTCTCCAACCTCTGCTTTCTGTAGTAGTTGTTCTGCACCCCAGGCTCCAACTTCTGGTCTCTGTAACAATCTTTCTTCACCCCAGTCTCCAAAATGTGCTCTCTGCAACA
Source organism: Ictidomys tridecemlineatus (assembly GCF_052094955.1). NCBI lineage: Eukaryota > Metazoa > Chordata > Mammalia > Rodentia > Sciuridae > Ictidomys > Ictidomys tridecemlineatus. The sequence goes on along the minus strand of NW_027525283.1, from coordinate 7,709 downwards.
GTCCTTCTTCACCTCAGTCTGAAAATTTTGCTCTCTGCAACAATCCTTCTGCACCCCAGACTCCAACCTTTGCTCTCTGTAACAGTCCTTCTGCACCTCAGTCTCCAAACTCTCCTCTATTAAAGATCCTTCTGCAACACAGTCTCCAAAATTTGCTCCCTGTAACAGTCCTTCTGCACCTCAGTCTGCAACCTCGGCTCTCTGTAAAAGTCCTTCTACACCTCAGTCTGAAACCTTTTCTCTCTGCAGGATCCCTCTGCACCCCAGTCTCCAACCACTGCTCTCTTTAACAGTCCTTCTTCACCTCAGTCTCCAAACTCTGCTATCTGTAAAATCCTTCTGCCACCCAGTATCCTAACTCTGCTCTCAAAACAATTCTTCTGCACCCCAGTCTTCAAACTCTGCTGTCATTAACAGGCCTTCTTTAACTTAGTCTCCAAACTCTGCTCTCTGTAACAGGCCTTAAGCACCCCAGTCTCCAACGTCTCCTCTCCTCAACAGTCCTTCTCCACACCTCTCTCCAAACTCTGCTCTCTGTAAGATCTTTCTTCATCCCAGTTTTCAAACTCTGCTCTCTGTAACATTCCTTTTCCACCACAGTCTCCAACCTCTGGATTCTGCACCAGTCCTTCTGCACCCCAGTCTCCAAACTCTGTTCTCTTCAAAAGTTCTTCTACTCCCCATTCTCCAACTCTGCTCTCTATAACTGTACTTCTGTACCGCAGTCTTCAAACTCTGGTCTCTGTAACGGTCCTTCTGCACCACCATCTCAAACCTCTGCTTTCTGTATCCGTCCTTCTGCACCACTGTTTCCAACCTCTGCTCTCTGTAATAGTCCCTCTGCACCTTTTTCTCCAACCTCTGCTCTCTGCAACCTTACTTCTGCACCCCATTCTCTAACCTCTGCTCTCTTCTACAGTTCTTCTGAACCACAGTCTAAAACATCTGCTCTCTGCAACAGTCCTTCTGTACCCTAGTCTCCAAACTCTGCTCTCTGTAACAGTCCTTCTGCACCTAAGTCTCCAAATTCTGCTCTCTGCAACAGTCTTTCTGCTCCCAAGTCTCCAACCTCTGCTCTCTGCAACAATTTATCTACAACCCAGTCTTCAACCTCTGCTCTGTGTAACAGTCCTTGTGCACCTCAGTCTCCAACCTCTGGTCTCTGCAACAGTCCTTCTGCACGTCAGTCTCCAACATGTGCTCTCTGTAAGATCCTTCTGCTACCCAGTCTCCAAACTCTGCTCTCTGTAACAGCCCTTCTGCACCCTATTCTCTGAAGTCTGTTATCTATAACAATCTTTCTGCAGTACCAAATCTCTGCTCTCTACAATGATCCTTCTGCACCCCAGTCTACAACCTCAGCTCTCTGTAACAGTCCTTCTGAACCGCAGTCTCCAACATGTGCTCTCTGAAACAGTCCTTCGGCACCTCAGTCTTAAAATTCTGTTCTCTGCAACGATCCTTCTGCACCTCAGTCTTCAAACTCTACTCTCTGTAACAGTCTTTCTGCACCTCAGTCTCCAACATCTGCTTCTGTAAGATCCTTCTGCAAACCAGTTTACAACTCTGCCATATGTAAAAGTAATTCTGGAGCCCTTCGACAAACTCTGCTCTTCGTGAAAGGCCTTCTGCACCCCAGTCTTCAAGCTCTTCTCTCTGTAACAGTCCTGCTTCACCTCGGTCTACAATCTCTGCTCTCTGTAAGATCCTTCTGCAACCTTGTCTAACAACTCTTCTCTCTCTAACAGTTCTTCTGCACCCCAGTCTAGTATCTCTGCTCTCTGAAACAAGCCTTTTGCATCACAATCTCCAACCTCTATTCTTTGTAACAGTCTTTTTGCACCTCAGTCTCCAACGTCTGCTCTCTGCAATGATCCTTCTGCACCCCAGTCTCTAACATCTGCTCTCTGTAACAGTCCTTCTGCACCTCAGTCTCCAACCACTGCTCTCTGTTACAGTCCTTCTGCGCCTCAGTCTGAAACCTCTACTCTCTTCACGATCTATCTGCAACCCAGTCTCTACCACTGCTATCTGTAACAGTCGTCCTGCACCCCAGTCTGTAAACTCTGTTCTCTGAAACAGTCCTTCTGCACGCCAGTCTGCAACCTCTGCTCTCTGTAATGGTCTTTCTGCACCCCAGTCTGCCAACTCTGCTTTCTGTATCATAATTCTTCACCCCAGTCTCCAACGTCTGCTCTGTGTAACAGTCCTTCTGCATCTCAGTCTCCAACCTCTGCTCTCTGCAACAGTCCTTCTGCACCCCAGTCTCCAACCTCTGCTTTCTGCAACATTACTTCTGCACCACAGTCTCCGACCTGTGCCCTCTGTAACAGACCTTCTGCACCCCAGTCTCCAACCTCTGCTCTCTGTATCAGTCTTTCTGCACCGAAGTCTTCAAACTCTACTCTCTGTAACAGTACTTCTGCACCTCAGTCTCCAACCTCTTCTCTCAGCAACGGTCCTCATGCACCCCAGTCTCCAAGTTCTGTTCTCTGCAACAGTCCTTCTGCACCACAGTCTGCAACATCTGCTCTTTGTAACAGTCCTTCTGTACTGCAGTCTTCAACCTCTTCTCTCTGGAACAGGCCTTCTGCACCCAAGTCTCATAACTCTGCTATTTTTAAAAGTCCTTCTGCACCCGAGTCTCCAACCTATGTTCGCTGTAAGATAATTTTGCACACTTGTCTCCAACCTCTGCTCTCTGTAACAGTCCTTCTGTAACGCAGTCTCCAACCTCTGCTTTATGCAACAGTCCTTTTGCACCCCAGTTTTCAATTTCTGCTCTCTGCAACAATCCTTCTGCACCCCAGTCTCCATCCTCTGCTCTTTGCAACAGTCCTTCTACACCCCAGTCTCTATACTCTGCTCACCCCAATGATACTTCTGCACCCCAGTCTCGAACCCATGCTCTCTGTAACAGTCCTTCTGTACCACAGTCTCCAAACTCTTTTCTCCGTAAGTTTCCTTATGTACTCCAGTATCCAACCTCTGCTTTCTGTATCAGTCGTTTTGAACCACAGTCTCCAAACTATGCCCTCTGTATCAGTCCCTCTTCAACTCAGTCTGCAACCTCTGCTTTCTGGAACAGTTCTCTTAAACCCCAGTCTCTATCCTTTGCTCTCTGCAACAGTCCTTTTGCACACCAGTCTCCAACATCTGCTCTCTGCAACAGAACTTCTTTACCCCAGTCTCTAACCTCTGCTCTTTTTAACAGTCCTTCTCTACTGCAGTCTCCAACCAGTGCTCTCTGTAAGGGTCCATCTGCACACGAGTCTCCAAGCTCTGCTTTCTGTATTAGTCCTTCTGCACCCTAGTCTCCAACCTTTGTTCTGTGTAACTGTCCTTCTGCACCTTAGTCTCCAACCTCTGCTCTCTGCTACAGTTCTTCCTCACCCCAATCTCCAACCTCTACTCTCTGCAATAGTACTTCTACACCTCAGTCTAAAACCTCTGCTCTCTGCAACAGGCCTTCTGCAACCCAGTCTCCAACCTCTGCTCTCTGTATCAATCATTCTGCACCTCAGTCTCCAAGCTCTGCTCTCTGCAACTGTCCTTCTGCACCTCAGTCTCCAAACTCTACTCTCTGCAACAGGGCTTCTGAACCTCAGTCTCCAAACTCAGATCTCTGTAAGATCCTTCTGCAATGCAGTCTCCAAACTCTGCTCTCTGTAACAGTAATTCTGCACCCCAGTTTCCATACACTGCTCTTGTAACAGGCCTTCTGCACCCCAGTCTCCAAACTCTGCTCTCTTTATCAGTCCTTCTGCACCACAGTCTCCTACCTCTGCTCTCTGCAACGATCCTTATGCACCCTGTCTCCAACCTGTGCTCGCTGAAACAGTCCTTGTTAACCCAGTCTCCAACATCTGCTCTCTGCAACAGTTCTTCTTTATTACAGTCTGAAAACTCTGCTCTCTGCAACAATCCTTCTTCACCCCAGTCTCAAAACTCTGCTCGCTTTAACAGTCCTTCTGTACATCAGTCTTCAACCTCTTCTTTCTGTAAGACCCTTCTTAAACCCAGTCTAGCAAACTCTGCTCACTGTAAAAGTCGTTCTGCACCCCAGTCTCCAAACTCTCCTCTCTGTAACAATAATTCTGCACCTAAGTCTCCAACCTCTGCTCTCTGCAAAGGTGCTTCTGCACCCAGTCTCCAACCTCTGTTCTCTTCAAAAGTCCTTCTTCACCCCAGTCTCCAAACTCTGCTCACTTTAACAGTCCTTCTGCACCCCAGTCTCCAAACTCTGCTCTCTGAAACAGTCTTTCTGCACCTCAGTCTCCATACTTCGCTCGCTGTAATATTCTTCTGCACACAAGTCTCCCAACTCTGCACTCTGTATAAGTCCTTCTGAACCGCAGTCTCCAATCTCTGCTCTCTGCAACAGTCCTTCTGCACCTCAGTCTCCAAACTCTGCTCTCTGTATGATGCTTCTGTATCCAATCTACAACCTCTGCTCTCTGTAACAGTCATTCTACACCCTTGTCTCCATAATCTGCTCTGAATCAGTCCTTCTACACCCCAGTCTCCAACCTATGCTCTCTGTAAAATAATTTTGCACACCTGTCTCCAACCTCTGCTCTCTAGAGCAGTCCTTCTGTACTGCAGTCTGCAACCTCTGCTCTCTGTAATGGTCCTTACGCACCTGAGTCTCCAAACTCTTCGTTATGTATCAGTCATTCTTCACCCCAGTCTCCAACCTCTGCTCTCTGTAACAGTCCTTCTGCACCTCAAACTTCAACCTCTGTTCTCTGCAAAAGTACTTTTGCGCCCCAATCTCCAACCTCTCCTCTCTGCAACAGTCGTTCTGCACCTCAGTGTGCAAACTCTGCTCTCTGTAAGATTTTTCTGAAACCCAGTCTTCAACCACTGCTTTCTGCAATGGTCTTCTGCACTGAAGTCTCCAAACTCTGATCTCTACAACAGTTATTCTGCACCCCAGTCTAAAACCTCTGCTCTCTGTAACGGTCATTCTTTCCCGCAGTCTCCAACCTCTGTTCTCTGTAAGGGTTCTTCTGCACCACATTGTTCAACTTTTGCTTTCTGTATCAGTCCTTCTGCACCACATTCTCGAAACTCTGCTGTGTGTATCAGTCCTTCTGCACTTCAGTCTGCAACCTCTGCTGTCTGCAGTAGTCCATATGCACCCAGTCTCCAATTACTGCTCTCTGCAACATTCCTTTTGCACTCCAGTCTTCAACATCTGCTCTCTGCAACAGTCTTTCTCCAACCCAGTCTCCATCCTCTGATCTCTGCAACAGTCCTTCTGCACCCCAGTCACCAACCTCTGCTCTCTGTAACAGTCCTGCTACACCCTAGTCTTCATAATCTGCTCTGCAACAGTCCGTCTGAACCCCAGTCTCCAAACTCTGCTCTCTGTAACAGTCCTTCTGGACCTCAGTCTCCAAACTCTGCTCTCTGTAAAAGGTCTTCTGCACCCTACTTTCCAACCTCTGCTCTCTGCAACGATCCCTCTGCACCCCAGTCTCCAATTTTTGCTCACTGCAACAGTCCTTGTGCAACCCAATCTCCAACATCTGCTCTCTGCAACAGTTCTTCTGTACCTCAGTCATAAAAATCTGCTCTCTGCAATTATCCTTCTGCACCCGAGTCTCCAACCTCTGCTCTCTGTAACACTCCTTCTGTACCTCAGTCTCCAACCTCTGTACTCCGCAACAGTCCTTCTGCTCCCCAGTCTCCAAACTCTGCTCTCTGTAATAGTCCTTCTGTACCACAGTCTCCAAACTCTGCTGTCGGTAAAGGTCCTTTTGCACTTCAGTCTCCAACCTCTGCTTTCATTATCCGTCCTTTAACACCTCAGTCTCCAACATCTGCTCTCTGCAATAGTCTTTCTGTACACCATTTTCCAACTTATGCTCTCTGCAACAGTCCTTCTGAACAACAGTCTCCAACATCTCCTCTCTGAAAAAGTCATTGTGCAACAGTCCTTCTTTACTGCCATATCCAACATCTGCTCTCTGCAACACTCCTTCTGAACCTCAGTCTCAAACCTCTGCTCTCTGTACGATCCTTTTAAACCCAGTCTCAAAACTCTGCTCTCTGTAAAAGTTCTTCTGCACCCCCAGTCTCAGAACTCTGCTCTCTGTAACAGGCCTTCTGCACCCCAGTCTCCAACCTCTGCTCTCTGTAGCAGGTGTTCTGCACCCCAGTCTCCAAATTCTGGTCTCTGTAACAATATTTCTGCACCCCAGTCTCCAAAATGTGCTCTCTGCAACAGTCCTTCTTCACCTCAGTCTGAAAATTTTGCTCTCTGCAACAATCCTTCTGCACCCCAGACTCCAACCTTTGCTCTCTGTAACAGTCCTTCTGCATCTCAGTCTCCAAACTCTCCTCTATTGAAGATCCTTCTGCAACACAGTCTCCAAAATTTGCTCCCTGTAACAGTCCTTCTGCACCTCAGTCTTAAAACTTTTCTCTCTGCACGATCCCTCTGCACCCGAGTCTCCAACCACTGCTCTCTTTAACAGTCCTTCTTCACCTCAGTCTCCAAACTCTGCTCTCTGTAAGATCCCTCTGCCACCCAGTATCCTAACTCTGCTCTCTATAACAATCCTTCTGCACCCCAGTCTTCAAACTCTGCTGTCATTAACAGGCCTTCTTTAACTTAGTCTCCAAACTCTGCTCTCTGTAACAGGCCTTAAGCACCCCAGTCTCCAACGTCTCCTCTCCTCAACAGTCCTTCTCCACACCTGTCTCCAAACTCTGCTCTCTGTAAGATCCTTCTACATCCCAGTTTTCAAACTCTTCTCTCTGTAACATTCCTTTTCCACCACAGTCTCCAACCTCTGGATTCTGCACCGGTCCTACTGTACCCTAGTCTCTAAACTCTGCTCTATTTATCAGTCCTTCTGTGTACCATTGTCTAATCTCTGCTCTGTGCAACAGTCCTTCTGAACCTCAGTCTCCAAACTCTGCTCTCTGTAACGGTCCTTCTGCACCCCAGACTCCAACCTATGCTTTCTGTATCAGTAATTCTGTACCCCTGCCTCCAAATTTTGCTCTCTGTAACATTATTTCTGCACCTAAGTCTCCAACCTCTGCTCTCTGCAACAGTTCTTCTGCACCCCAGTATCCAAACTCTGCTCTCTGCAACAGTTCTTCTGAACCCTAGTCTCCAACATCTGCACTCTGAAACATTTCTTCTCTACCCCAATCCCCAACCACTTCTCCCTGTAACAGTCCTTCTGTATTGCAGTCTCCAAATTCTGCTCTCTATAATGGTCCTTCTGCAACCCGGTCTCCAAACTCTGCTATGTGGAACAGTCCTTCTGGACCTCAGTCTCCAAATTCTGCTCTCTGCAACTGTCCTTCTGCACCCATGTCTCCAACCCCTGCTCCCTGCAACAGTCCTTCTTTACCCCAGTCTCCAACCTCTACTCTTTGTAACAATCCTTCTGCACCCCAGTGTCAAACCTATGCTCTCTGCAATGATCCTTCTGCATCCCAGTCTCCAACATCTGCTCTCTGCAACAGTCCTTCTGCACTCAAGTCCCCAAAATCTGCTCTCTGAAAAAGTCCTTCTTCACCCCAGTCTCCAACCTCTGCTCTGTGTAACAGTCCTTCTGTACCCTAGTGCCCAACCTCTGCTCTCTGCCATGATCCTTCTGCATGTCAGTCTCTAGAATATGCTCTCTGCAACAGTCCTTCGGCACCCAAGTCTCCAACATCTGCTCTCAGCAACAGTCCTTCCG
>NW_027525282.1:0-21531 GCF_052094955.1 Ictidomys tridecemlineatus | reverse complement strand
TGTTTGATTTAGAGTTCCAAATACATGTATCCCTATAGGAGAAAACAGAGTGAAACCTAAAAATGCAAACGGTTACTGCAAACGAACGGTTTAACCTAGAAGAACGAAATTTGGTGAGCCAAGTGGTTTTGGTGTACTGATCATTACCTGAAAGAATCATCAAGATTGGGTGAAAAAATGTTTGCTGAGATTTCAGGGAGCTCGTAGTTTTTTGGAAGCTTGGAAACCCCTTTTCATGAAAGTGATTTTCGCCAGTCTCTGCTTAGGGCTACATCAACAGCTAACAAACTATAGAGATAGAACTTGAAACTGCGTTACTGTGTCAAGTTTCAAAAAGCTAGCACAAACCGTGTTTGATTTAGAGTTTCAAATACATGTATCCCTATAGGAGAAAACAGAGTGAAACCTAAAAAAGAAAACGGTTACTGCAAACGAACGGTTTAACCTAGAAGAACGAAATTTGGTGAGCCAAGTGGTTTTGGTGTACTGATTATTACCTGAAAGAATCATCAAGATTGGGTGAAAAAATGTTTGCAGAGATTTCAGGCAACTCGTAGTTTTTTGATAGCTTGGCAACCCCTTTCCATTAAATTGTTTTTCGCCAGTCTCTGCTTAGGGCTACATCAACAGCAAACAAACCATAGAGATAGAACTTGAAACTGCTTTATTGTGTCAAGTTTCAAAGAGCTAGCACAAACCGTGTTTGATTTAGAGTTTCAAATACATGTATCCCTATAGGAGAAAACAGAGTGAAACCTAAAAATGAAAACGGTTACTGCAAACGAACGGTTTAACCTAGAAGAACGAAATTTGGTGAGCCAAGTGGTTTTGGTGTACTGATCATTACCTGAAAGAATCATCAAGATTTGGTGAAAAAATGTTGGATGATATTTCAAGCAACTCGTAGTTTTTTGGAAGCTTGGCAACCTCTTTCCATGAAAGTGATTTTCGCCAGACTCTGCTTAGGGCTACATCAACAGCAAACAAACCATAGAGATAGAACTTGAAACTGCTTTATTGTGTCAAGTTTTAAAGAGCTAGCACAAATCGTGTTTGATTTAGAGTTCCAAATACATGTATCCCTATAGGAGAAAACAGAGTGAAACCTAAAAATGAAAACGGTTACTGCAAACGAATGGTTTAACCTAGAAGAACGAAATTTGGTGAGCCAAGTGGTTTTGGTGTACTGATCATTACCTGAAAGAATCATCAAGATTGGGTGAAAAAATGTTGGCTGAGATTTCAAGCAACTCGTAGTTTTTTGGAAGCTTGGCAACCCCTTTCCATGAAAGTGATTTTCGCCAGACTCTGCTTAGGGCTACATCAACAGCAAACAAACCATAGAGATAGAACTTGAAACTGCTTTATAGTGTCAAGTTTCAAAGAGCCAGCACAATCCGTGTTTCATGTAGAGTTCCAAATACATGTATCCCTATAGGAGAAAACAGAGTGAAACCTAAAAATGAAAACGGTTACTGCAAATGAACGGTTTAACCTAGAAGAACGAAATTTGGTGAGCCAAGTGGTTTTGGTGTACTGATCATTACCTGAAAGAATCATCAAGATTGGGTGAAAAAATGTTTGCTGAGATTTCAGGCAACTCGTAGTTTTTTGGAAGCTTGGCAACCCCTTTCCATGAAAGTGGTTTTCGCCAGTCTCTGCTTAGGGCTACTTCAACAGCAAACAAACCATAGAGATAGACCTTGAAACTGCTTTATTGTGTCAAGTTTCAAAGAGCTAGCACAAACCGGATTTGATTTAGAGTTCCAAATACATTTATCCCTATAGGAAAAAACAGAGTGAAACCTAAAAATGAAAACGGTTACTGCAAAGGAACGGTTTAATTTAGAAGAACGAAATTTGGTGAGCCAAGTAGTTTTGACGTACTGATCATTACCTGAAAGAATCATCAAGATTGGGTGAAAAAATGTTTGCTGAGATTTCAGGAAACTCGTAGTTTTTTGGAAGCTTAGCAACCCCTTTCCATGAAAGTGATTTTCGCCAGTCTCTGTTTAGGGCTACATCAACAGAAAAAAAACCATAAAGATAGAACTTGAAACTGCTTTTTTGTTTCAAGTTTCAAAGAGCTAGCAGAAACCGTGTTTAATTTAGAGTTCCAAATACATGTATCGCTATAAGAGAAAACAGAGTGAAACCTAAAAATGAAAACGATTACTGCAAAGGAACGGTTGAACCTAGAAGAACGAAATTTGGTGAGCCAAGTAGTTTTGGTGTACTGATCATTACCTGAAAGAATCATCAAGATTGGGTGAAAAAATGTTTGCTGAGATTTCAGGCAACTCGTTGTTTTTGGAAACTTGGCAACCCCTTTCCATTAAAGTGATTTTCGCCAGTCTCTGCTTAGGGCTACATCAACAGCAAACAAACCATAGAGATAGAACTTGAAACTGCGTTACTGTGTCAAGTTTCAAAAAGCTAGCACAAACCGTGTTTGATTTAGAGTTTCAAATACATGTATCCCTATAGGAGAAAACAGAGTGACCTAAAAATGAAAAAGGTTACTGCAGAGGAACGGTTTAACCTAGAAGAACAAAATATGGTGAGCCAAGTGGTTTTGGTGTACTGATCATTACCTGAAAGAATCATCAAGATTGGGTGAATAAAATGTTTGCTGAGATTTCAGGCAATTCATAGTTTTTTGGAAGCTTGGCAACCCCTTTCCATGAAAGTGATTTTCGCCAGTCTCTGCTTAGGGCTACTTCAACAGCAAACAAACGATAGAGATAGAACTTGAAACTGCTTTATTGTGTCAAGTTTCAAAGAGCTAGCACAAACCGTGTTTGATTTAGAGTTCCAAATACATGTATCCCTATAGGAGAAAACAGAGTGAAACCTAAAAATGAAAACGGTTACTGCAAACGAACGGTTTAACCTAGAAGAACGAAATTTGGTGAGCCAAGTGGTTTTGGTGTACTGATCATTACCTGAAAGAATCATCAAGATTGGGTGAAAAAATGTTTGCTGAGATTTCAGGCAGCTCGTAGTTTTTTGGAAGTTTGGAAACCCCTTTTCATGAAAGTGATTTTCGCCAGTCTCTGCTTAGTTCTACATCAACAGCAAACAAACCATAGAGCTAGAACTTGAAACTGCTTTATTGTGTCAAGTTTCAAAGAGCTAGCACAAACCGTGTTTGATTTAGAGTTCCAAATACATGTATCCCTATAGGAGAAAACAGAGTGAAACCTAAAAATGCAAACGGTTACTGCAAACGAACGGTTTAACCTAGAAGAACGAAATTTGGTGAGCCAAGTGGTTTTGGTGTACTGATCATTACCTGAAAGGAATCATCAAGATTGGGTGAAAAATGTTTGCTGAGATTTCAGGGAGCTCGTAGTTTTTTGAAGCTTGGAAACCCCTTTTCATGAAAGTGATTTTCGCCAGTCTCTGCTTAGGGCTACATCAACAGCAAACAAACCATAGAGATAGAACTTGAAACTGCTTTATTTGTGTCAAGTTTCAAAGAGCTAGCACAAACCGTGTTTGATTTAGAGTTCCAAATACATGTATCCCTATAGGAGAAAACAGAGTGAAACCTAAAAATGAAAACGGTTACTGCAATCGAACGGTTTAACCTAGAAGATCGAATTTTGGTGAGCCAAGTGGTTTTGGTGTACTGATCATTACCTCAAAGAATCATCAAGATTGGGTGAAAAAATGTTTGCTGAGATTTCAGGTAACTCGTATTTTTTTGGAAGCTTGGCAACCCCTTTCCATGAAAGTGATTTTTGCCAGTATCTGCTTAGGGCTACATAAACAGCAAACAAACCATAAGGATAGAAGTTGAAACTGCTTTATTGTGTCAAGTTTCAAAGAGCTAGCACAAACCGTGTTTGATTTAGAGTTCCAAATACATGTATGCCTATAGGAGAAAACAGAGTGAAACCTAAAAATGAAAACGGTTACTGCAAATGAACGGTTTAACCTAGAAGAACGAAATTTGGTGAGCCAAGTGGTTTTGGTGTACTGATCATTACCTGAAAGAATCATCAAGATTGGGTGAAAAAATATTTGCTGAGATTTCAGGAAACTCGTAGTTTTTTGGAAGCTTGGCAACCCCTTTCCATTAAAGGGATTTTCGCCAGTCTCTGTTTAGGGCTACTTCAACAGCAAACAAACCATAGAGATAGAACTTGAAACTGGTTTATTGTGTCAAGTTTCAAAGAGCTAGAACAAACCGTGTTTGCTTTAGAGTTCCAAATGCATGTATCCCTATAGGAGAAAACAGAGTGAAACTAAAAATGAAAACGGTTACTGCAAACGAACGGTTTAACCTAGAAGAACGAAATTTGGTGAGCCAAGTGGTTTTGGTGTAATGATCATTACCTGAAAGAATCATCAAGATTGGGTGAAACAATGTTTGCTGAGATTTCAGGGAGCTCGTAGTTTTTTGGAAGCTTGGAAACCCCTTTTCATGAAAGTGATTTTCGCCAGTCTCTGCTTAGGGCTACATCAACAGCAAACAAACCATAGAGATAGAACTTGAAACTGCTTTATTGTGTCAAGTTTCAAAGAGCTAGCACAAACCGTGTTTGATTTAGAGTTCCAATACATGTATCCCTATAGGAGAAAACAGAGTGAAACCTAAAAATGAAACGGTTACTGCAATCGAACGGTTTAACCTAGAAGATCGAATTTTGGTGAGCCAAGTGGTTTTGGTGTACTGATCATTACCTCAAAGAATCATCAAGATTGGGTGAAAAAATGTTTGCTGAGATTTCAGGTAACTCGTATTTTTTTGGAAGCTTGGCAACCCCCTTTCCATGAAAGTGATTTTTGCCAGTATCTGCTTAGGGCTACATAAACAGCAAACAAACCATAAGGATAGAAGTTGAAACTGCTTTATTGTGTCAAGTTTCAAAGAGCTAGCACAAACCGTGTTTGATTTAGAGTTCCAAATACATGTATGCCTATAGGAGAAAACAGAGTGAAACCTAAAAATGAAAACGGTTACTGCAAATGAACGGTTAACCTAGAAGAACGAAATTTGGTGAGCCAAGTGGTTTTGGTGTACTGATCATTACCTGAAAGAATCATCAAGATTGGGTGAAAAAATATTTGCTGAGATTTCAGGAAACTCGTAGTTTTTTGGAAGCTTGGCAACCCCTTTCCATTAAAGGGATTTTCGCCAGTCTCTGTTTAGGGCTACTTCAACAGCAAACAAACCATAGAGATAGAACTTGAAACTGGTTTATTGTGTCAAGTTTCAAAGAGCTAGAACAAACCGTGTTTGCTTTAGAGTTCCAAATGCATGTATCCCTATAGGAGAAAACAGAGTGAAACCTAAAAATGAAAACGGTTACTGCAAACGAACGGTTTAACCTAGAAGAACGAAATTTGGTGAGCCAAGTGGTTTTGGTGTAATGATCATTACCTGAAAGAATCATCAAGATTGGGTGAAACAATGTTTGCTGAGATTTCAGGTAACTCGTAGTTTTTTGGAAGCTTGGCAACCCCTTTCCATGAAAGTGATTTTTGCCAGTATCTGCTTAGGGCTACATCAACAGCAAACAAACCATAGAGATAGAACTTGAAACTGCTTTATTGTGTCAAGTTTCAAAGAGCTAGCACAAACCGTGTTTCATTTAGAGTTCTAAATAAATGTATCCCTATAGGAGAAAACAGAGTGAAACCTAAAAATGAAAACGGTTACTGCAGAGGAACGGTTTAACCTAGAAGAACGAAATTTGGTGAGCCAAGTGGTTTTGGTGTACTGATCATTACCTGAAAGAATCATCAAGATTGGGTGAAAAAATGTTTGCTGAGATTTCAGGCAACTCGTAGTTTTTTGGAAGCTTGGCAACCCCTTTCCATGAAAGTGGTTTTCGCCAGTCTCTGCTTAGGGCTACTTCAACAGAAAACAAACCATAGAGATAGAACTTGAAATTGCTTTATTGTGTCCAGTTTCAAAGAGCTAGCACAAACCGTGTTTGATTTAGAGTTCCAAATACATTTATCCCTATAGGAAAAAACAGAGTGAAACCTAAAAATGAAAACGGTTACTGCAATCGAACGGTTTAACCTAGAAGAACGAAATTTGGTGAGCCAAGTGGTTTTGGTGTACTGATCATTACCTGAAAGAATCATCAAGATTGGGTGAAAAAACGTTTGCTGAGATTTCAGGCAACTCGTAGTTTTTTGGAAGCTTGGCAACCCCTTTCCATGAAAGTGATATTCGCCAGTCTCTGCTTAGGGCTACATCAACAGCAAACAAACCATAGAAATAGAACTTGAAACTGCTTTATTGTGTCACGTTCAAAGAGCTAGCACAAACCGTGTTTGATTTAGAGTTCCAAATACATGTATCCCTTTAGGAGAAAACAGAGTGAAACCTAAAAATGAAAACAGTTACTGCAAACGAATGGTTTAACCTAGAAGAACGAAATTTGGTGAGCCAAATGGTTTGGGTGTACTGATCATTATCTGAAAGAATCATCAAGATTGGGTGAAAAAATGTTTGCTGAGATTTCAGGAAACTCGTAGTTTTTTGGAAGCTTGGAAACCCCTTTCCATGAAAGTGATTTTCGCCACTCTCTGCTTAGGGCTACTTCAACTGCAAACAAACCATAGAGATAGAACTTGAAACTGCTTTATGGTGTCAAGTTTCAAAGAGCTAGCACAAACCGTGTTTGATTTAGAGTTCCAAATACATGTATCCCTATTCTAGAAAACAGAGTGAAACCTAAAAATGAAAACGGTTACTGCAAACGAACAGTTTAACCTAGAAGAACGAAATTTGGTGAGCCAAGTGGTTTTGGTGTAGTGATCATTACCTGAAAAAATCATCAAGATTGGGTGAAAAAATGTTTGCTGAGATTTCAGGCAACTCGTAGTTTTTTGGAAGCTTGGCAACCCCTTTCCATGAAAGTGGTTTTCGCCAGTCTCTGCTTAGGGCTACTTCAACAGAAAACAAACCATAGAGATAGAACTTGAAACTGCTTTATTGTGTCCAGTTTCAAAGAGCTAGCACAAACCGTGTTTGATTTAGAGTTCCAAACACATTTATCCCTATAGGAAAAAACAGAGTGAAACCTAAAAATGAAAACGGTTACTGCAATCGAACGGTTTAACCTAGAAGAACGAAATTTGGTGATCCAAGTGGTTTTGGTGTACTGATCATTACCTGAAAGAATCATCAAGATTGGGTGAAAAAATGTTTTCTGAGATTTCAGGGAACTCGTAGTTTTTTGGAAGCTTGGCAACCCCTTTCCATGAAGGTGATTTTTGCCACTCTCTGCTTAAGGCTACATCAACAGCAAACAAACCATAGAGATAGAACTTGAAACTGCTTTATTGTGTCAAGTTTCAAAGAGCTAGCACAAACCGTGTTTGATTTAGAGTTCCAAATACATGTATCCCTATAGGAGAAAACAGAGTGAAACCTAAAAATGAAAACGGTTACTGCAATCGAACGGTTTAACCTAGAAGAACGAAATTTGGTGAGCCAAGTGGTTTTGGTGTACTGATCATTACCTGAAAGAATCATCAAGATTGGTTGAAAAAATGTTTGCTGAGATTTCAAGCAACTCGTAGTTTTTTGGAAGCTTGGCAACCCCTTTCCATGAAAGTGATTTTCGCCAGTCTCTGCTTAGGGCTACATCAACAGCAAAAAAACCATAGAGATAGAACTTGAAACTGCTTTATTGTGTCAAGTTTCAAAGAGCTAGCACAGACCGTGTTTGATTTACAGTTCCAAATACATGTATCCCTACAGGAAAAAACAGAGTGAAACCTAAAAATGAAAACGGTTACTGCAAACGAACGGTTTGACCTAGAAGAACGAAATTTGGTGAGCCAAGTGGTTTTGGTGTACTGATCATTACCTCAAAGAATCATCAAGATTGGGTGAAAAAATGTCTGCTGAGATTTCAGGCAACTCGTAGTTTTTTGGACCCTTGGAAACCACTTTCTATGAAAGTGATTTTCGCCAGTCTCTGCTTAGGGCTACATCAACAGCAAACAAACTATAGAGATAGAACTTGAAACTGCTTTATTGTGTCAACTTTCAAAGAGCTAGCACAAACCGTGTTTGATTTAGAGTTCCAAATACATGTATCCCTATAGGAGAAAACAGAGTGAAACCTAAAAATGAAAACGGTTACTGCAAACGAACGGTTTAACCTAGAAGAACGAAATTTGGTGAGCCAAGTGGTTTTGGTGTACTGATCATTACCTGAAAGAATCATCAAGATTGGGTGAAAAAATGTTTGCTGATATTTCAGGCAACTCATAGTTTTTTGGAAGCTTGGCAACCCCTTTCCATGAAAGTGATTTTCGCCAGTCTCTGCTTAAGGCTACATCAACAGAAAACAAACCATAGAGAGAGAACTTGAAACTGCTTTATTGTGTCAAGTTTCAAAGAGCTAGCACAAACCGTGTTTGATTTGGACTTCCAAATATATGTATCCTTACAGGAGAAAACAGAGTGAAACCTAAAAATGAAAACGGTTACTGCAAACGAACGGTTTAACCTAGAAGAACGAAATTTGGTGAGCCAAGTGGTTTTCGTGTATTGATCATTACCTGAAAGAATCATCAAGATTGGGTGAAAAAATGTTGGCTGAGATTCCAGGCAACTCGTAGTTTTTGGAAGCTTGGCAACCCCTTTCCATGAAAGTGATTTTCGCCAGTCTCTGCTTAGGGCTACATCAACAGCAAACAAACCATAGAGATAGAACGTGAAACTGCTTTATTGTGTCAAGTTTCAAAGAGGTAGCTCAAACCGTGTTTCATTTAGAGTTCCAAATACATGTATCCCTATAGGAGAAAACAGTGTAACCTAAAAATGAAAACGGTTACTGCAAACGAACAGTTTAACCTAGAAGAACGAAATTGGTGAGACAAGTGGTTTTGGTGTACTGATCATTACCTGAAAGAATAATCAAGATTGGGTGAAAAAATGTTTGCTGAGATTTCAGGCAACTTGTAGTTTTTTGGAAGCTTGGCAACCCCTTTCCATGAAAGTGATTTTCGCCAGTCTCTGCTTAGGGCCACATCAACAGCAAACAAACCATTGAGACAGAACTTGAAACTGCTTTATTGTGTCAAGTTTCAAAGAGCTAGCACAAACCGTGTTTGATTTAGAGTTCCAAATACATATATCCCTATAGGAGAAAACAGAGTGAAACCTAAAAATGAAAACGGTTACTGCAAACGGACGGTTTAACATAGAAGAACGAAATTTGGTGAGCCAAGTGGTTTTGGTGTACTGATCATTACCTCAAAGAATCATCAAGATTGGGTGAAAAAATGTCTGCTGAGATTTCAGGCAACTCGTAGTTTTTTGGACCCTTGGAAACCACTTTCTATGAAAGTGATTTTCGCCAGTCTCTGCTTAGGGCTACATCAACAGCAAACAAACTATAGAGATAGAACTTGAAACTGCTTTATTGTGTCAACTTTCAAAGAGCTAGCACAAACCGTGTTTGATTTAGAGTTCCAAATACATGTATCCCTATAGGAGAAAACAGAGTGAAACCTAAAAATGAAAACGGTTACTGCAAACGAACGGTTTAACCTAGAAGAACGAAATTTGGTGAGCCAAGTGGTTTTGGTGTACTGATCATTACCTGAAAGAATCATCAAGATTGGGTGAAAAAATGTTTGCTGATATTTCAGGCAACTCATAGTTTTTTGGAAGCTTGGCAACCCCTTTCCATGAAAGTGATTTTCGCCAGTCTCTGCTTAAGGCTACATCAACAGAAAACAAACCATAGAGAGAGAACTTGAAACTGCTTTATTGTGTCAAGTTTCAAAGAGCTAGCACAAACCGTGTTTGATTTGGACTTCCAAATATATGTATCCTTACAGGAGAAAACAGAGTGAAACCTAAAAATGAAAACGGTTACTGCAAACGAACGGTTTAACCTAGAAGAACGAAATTTGGTGAGCCAAGTGGTTTTCGTGTATTGATCATTACCTGAAAGAATCATCAAGATTGGGTGAAAAAATGTTGGCTGAGATTCCAGGCAACTCGTAGTTTTTGGAAGCTTGGCAACCCCTTTCCATGAAAGTGATTTTCGCCAGTCTCTGCTTAGGGCTACATCAACAGCAAACAAACCATAGAGATAGAACGTGAAACTGCTTTATTGTGTCAAGTTTCAAAGAGGTAGCTCAAACCGTGTTTCATTTAGAGTTCCAAATACATGTATCCCTATAGGAGAAAACAGTGTAACCTAAAAATGAAAACGGTTACTGCAAACGAACAGTTTAACCTAGAAGAACGAAATTGGTGAGACAAGTGGTTTTGGTGTACTGATCATTACCTGAAAGAATAATCAAGATTGGGTGAAAAAATGTTTGCTGAGATTTCAGGCAACTTGTAGTTTTTTGGAAGCTTGGCAACCCCTTTCCATGAAAGTGATTTTCGCCAGTCTCTGCTTAGGGCTACATCAACAGCAAACAAACCATAGAGATAGAACTTGAAACTTCTTTATTGTGTCAAGTTTCAAAGAGCTAGCTCAAACCGTGTTTGATTTAGAGTTCCAAATACCTGTATCCCTATAGGAGAAAACAGAGTGAAACCTAAAAATGAAAACGGTTACTGCAAACGAACGGTTTAACCTAGAACGAAATTTGGTGAGCCAAGTGGTTTTGGTGCACTGATCATTACCTGAAATAATCATCAAGATTGGGTGAAAAAATGTTGACTGAGATTTCAGGCAACTAGTAGTTTTTTGGAAGCTTGGCAACCCTTTTCCATCAAAATGATTTTTGCCAGTCTCTGCTTAGGGCTACATCAACAGCAAACAAACCATAGAGATAGAACTTGAAACTGCTTTACTGTGTCAAGTTTCAAAGAGCTAGCACAAACCGTGTTTGATTTAGAGTTCCAAATACATGTATCCCTATAGGAGAAAACAGAGTGAAACCTAAAAATGAAAACGGTTACTGCAAACGAACGGTTTAACCTAGAATAACGAAACTTGGTGAACCTAGTGGTTTTGGTGTACTGATCATACCTGAAAGAATCATCAAGATTGGGTGAAAAAATGTTGGCTGAGATTTCAGGCAACTCGTAGTTTTTGGAAGCTTGGCAACCCCTTTCCATGAAAGTGATTTCGCCATTCTCTGCTTAGGGCTACATCAACAGCAAACAAACTATAGAGATAGAACTTGAAACTGCTTTATTGTGTCAAGTTTCAAAGAGCTAGCACAAATCGTGTTTGATTTAGAGTTCCAAATACATGTATCCTTACAGGAGAAAACAGAGTGAAACCTAAAACTGAAAACGGTTACTGCAAACGAACAGTTTAAACTAGAAGAACGAAATTTGGTGAGCCAAGTGGTTTTGGTGTACTGATCATTACCTCAAAGAATCATCAAGATTGGGTGAAAAAATGTTTGCTGAGATTTCAGGCAATTCGTAATTTTTTGGAAGCTTGGCAACCCCTTTCCATGAAAGTGATTTTCGCCAGTCTCTGCTTAGGGCTACATCAACAGCAAACAAACCATAGAGATAGAACTTGAAACTGCTTTATTGTGTCAAGTTTCAAAGAGGTAGCACAAACCGTGTTTGATTTAGAGTTCCAAATACATGAATCCCTATAGGAGAAAAGAGTGAAACTTAAAAATGAAAACGGTTACTGCAAACGAACGGTTTAACCTAGAAGAACGAAATTTGGTGAGCCAAGTGGTTTTGGTGTACTGATCATTACCTAAAAGAATCATCAAGATTGGGTGAAAAAATGTTTGCTGAGATTTCAGGCAACTCGTAGTTTTTTGGAAGCTTGGCAACCCCTTTCCATGAAAGGGATTTTCGCCAGTCTCTGATTAGGGCTAAATCAACAGCAAACAAACCATAGAGATAGAACTTTAAACTGCTTTATTGTGTCAAGTTTCAAACTACTAGCACAAACCGTGTTTGATTTAGAGTTCCAAATACATGTATCCCTATAGGAGAAAACAGAGTGATACCTAAAAATGAAAACGGTTATTGCAAACGAACGGTTTAACCTAGAACGAAATTTTGTGAGCAAAGTGGTTTTGGTGTACTGATCATTACCTGAAAGAATCATCAAGATTGGGTGAAAAAATGTTGGCTGAGATTTCAGGCAACTCGTAGTTGTTTGGAAGCTTGGCAACCCCTTTGCATGAAAGTGATTTTCGCCAGTGTTTTCTTAGGGCTACATCAACAGCAAACAAACCATCGAGACAGAACTTGAAACTGCTTTATTGTGTCAAGTTCCAAAGAGCTAGCACAAACCGTGTTTCATTTAGAGTTCCAAATACATGTATCCCTATAGGAGAAAACAGATTGAAACCTAAAAATGAAAACGGTTACTGCAAATGAACGGTTTAACCTAGAAGAACGAAATTTGGTGAGCCAAGTGGTTTTGGTGTACTGATCATTACCTGAAAGAATCATCAAGATTGGGTGAAAAAATGTTTGCTGAGATTTCAGGGAACTCGTAGTGTTTTGGAAGCTTGGCAACCCCTTTCCATGAAAGTGATTTTCGACAGTGTTTTCTTAGGGCTACATCGACAGCAAACAAACCATAGAGATAGATATTGAAACTGCTTTATTGTGTCAAGTTTCAAACAGCTAGCACAAACCGTGTTTGATTTAGAGTTCCAAATACATGTATCCCTATAGGAGAAAACAGAGTGAAACCTAAAAATGAAAACGGTTACTGCAAACGAACGGTTTAACCTAGAAGAACGAAATTTGGTGAGCCAAGTGGTTTTGGTTTACTGATCATTACCTGAAAGAAACATCAAGATTGGGTGAAAAAATGTTTGCTGAGATTTCAGGCAACTTGTAGTTTTTTGGAAGCTTGGCAACCACTTTCCATGAAAGTGATTTTCGCCAGTCTCTGCTTAGGGCCACATCAACAGCAAACAAACCATTGAGACAGAACTTGAAACTGCTTTATTGTGTCAAGTTCCAATGAGCTAGCACAAACCGTGTTTGATTTAGATTTCCAAATACATGTATCCCTATAGGAGAAAACAGAGTGAAACCTAAAAATGAAAACGATTACTGCAAATGAACGGTTTAACCTAGAAGAACGAAATTTGGTGAGCCAAGTTGTTTTGGTGTACTGATCATTACCTGAAAGAATCATCAAGATTGGGTGAAAAAATGTTTGCTGAGATTTCAGGCAACTAGTAGTTTCCTGGAAGCTTGGCAACCCCTTTCCATGAAAGTGATTTTGGCCAGTCTCTGCTTAGGGCTACATCAACAGCAAACAAACCATAGAGATAGAACTTGAAACTGCTTTATTGTGTCAAGTTTCAAAGAGCTAGCACAAACCGTGTTTCATTTAGAGTTCCAAATACATATATCCCTATAGGAGAAAACAGAGTGAAACCTAAAAATGAAAACGGTTACTGCAAACGGACGGTTTAACATAGAAGAACGAAATTTGGTGAGCCAAGTGGTTTTGGTGTACTGATCATTACCTAAAAGAATCACAAAGATTGGTTGAAAAAATGTTGGCTGAGATTTCAGGCAACTTGTTGTTTTTTGGAAGCTTGGCAACCCCTTTCCATGAAAGTGATTTTCGCCAGTCTCTGCTTAGGGCTACATCAACAGAAAACAAACCATAGAGATAGAACTTGAAACTGCTTTATTGTGTCAAGTTTCAAAGAGCTAGCACAAACCGTGTTTGATTTAGAGTTCCAAATACATGTATCCTTATAGGAGAAAACAGAGTAAAACCTAAAAATGAAAACGGTTACTGCAAACGAACGGTTTAACCTAGAAGAACGAAATTTGGTGAGCCAAGTGGTTTTGGTGTACTGATCATTACCTGAAAGAATCATCAAGATTGGGTGAAAAAATGTTGGCTGAGATTTCAGGCAACTGGAAGTTTTTTGAAAGCTTGGCATCCCCTTTTCATGAAAGTGATTTTCGCCAGTCTCTGCTTAGGGCTACATCAACAGCAAACAAACCATAGAGATACAACTTGAAACTACTTTATTGTGTCAAGTTTCAAAGAGCTAGCACAAACCGTGTTTGATTTAGAGTTCCAAATACCTGTATCCCGATAGGAGAAAAAAGAGTGAAACCTAAAAATGAAAACGGTGACTGCAAACGAACGGTTTAACCTAGAACGAAATTTGGTGAGCCAAGTGGTTTTGGTGTACTGATCATTACCTGAAATAATCATCAAGATTGGGTGAAAAAATGTTGACTGAGATTTCAGGCAACTAGTAGTTTCCTGGAAGCTTGGCAACCCCTTTCCATTAAAGTGATTTTCGCCAGTCTCTGCTTAGGGCTACATCAACAGCAAACAAACCATAGAGATAGAACTTTAAACTGCTTTATTGTGTCAAGTTTCAAACTACTAGCACAAACCGTGTTTGATTTAGAGTTCCAAATACATGTATCCCTATAGGAGAAAACAGAGTGAAACCTAAAAATGAAAACGGTTACTGCAAACGAACGGTTTAACCTAGAACAAAATTTTGTGAGCCAAGTGGTTTTGGTGTACTGATCATTACCTAAAAGAATCATCAAGATTGGGTGAAAAAATGTTTGCTGAGATTTCAGGGAACTCGTAGTGTTTTGGAAGCTTGGCAACCCCTTTCCATGAAAGTGATTTTCGACAGTGTTTTCTTAGGGCTACATCGACAGCAAACAAACCATAGAGATAGAACTTGAAATTGCTTTATTGTGTCAAGTTTCAAAGAGCTAGCACAAACCGTGTTTGATTTAGAGTTCCAAATACATGTATCCCTATAGGAGAAAACAGAGTGAAACCTAAAAATGAAAACGGTTACTGCAAACGAACGGTTTAAACTAGAAGAACGAAATTTGGTGAGCCAAGTGGTTTTGGTGTACTGATCATTACCTGAAAGAAACATCAAGATTGGGTGAAAAAATGTTTGCCGAGATTTCAGGCAACTTGTAGTTTTTTGGAAGCTTGGCAACCCCTTTCCATGAAAGTGATTTTCGCCAGTCTCTGCTTAGGGCCACATCAACAGCAAACAAACCATTGAGACAGAACTTGAAACTGCTTTATTGTGTCAAGTTCCATAGAGCTAGCACAAACCGTGTTTGATTTAGATTTCCAAATACATGTATTTCTATAGGAGAAAACAGAGTGAAACCTAAAAATGAAAACGGTTACTGCAAACGAACGGTTTAACCTAGAACGAAATTTTGTGAGCCAAGTGGTTTTGGTGTACTGATCATTACCTGAAAGAATCATTAAGATTGGGTGAAAAAATGTTGGCTGAGATTTCAGGCAACTCGTAGTTTTTGGAAGCTTGGTAACCCCTTTGTATGAAAGTGATTTTCGCCAGTGTTTTCTTAGGGCTACATCAACAGCAAACAAACCATCGAGTCAGAACTTGAAACTGCTTTATTGTGTCAAGTTCCAAAGAGCTAGCACAAACCGTGTTTCATTTAGAGTTCCAAATACATGTATCCCTATAGGAGAAAACAGATTGAAACCTAAAAATGAAAACGGTTACTGCAAATGAACGGTTTAACCTAGAAGAACGAAATTTGGTGAGCCAAGTGGTTTTGGTGTACTGATCATTACCTGAAAGAATCATCAAGATTGGGTGAAAAAATGTTTGCTGAGATTTCAGGCAACTCGTAGTGTTTTGGAAGCTTGGCAACCCCTTTCCATGAAAGTGATTTTCGACAGTGTTTTCTTAGGGCTACATCGACAGCAAACAAACCATAGAGATAGATATTGAAACTGCTTTATTGTGTCAAGTTTCAAAGAGCTAGCACAAACCGTGTTTGATTTAGAGTTCCAAATACATGTATCCCTATAGGAGAAAACAGAGTGAAACCTAAAAATGAAAACGGTTACTGCAAACGAACGGTTTAACCTAGAAGAACAAAATTTGGTGAGCCAAGTGGTTTTGGTTTACTGATCATTACCTGAAAGAAACATCAAGATTGGGTGAAAAAATGTTTGCCGAGATTTCAGGCAACTTGTAGTTTTTTGGAAGCTTGGCAACCCCTTTCCATTAAAGTGATTTTCGCCAGTCTCTGCTTAGGGCCACATCAACAGCAAACAAACCATTGAGACAGAACTTGAAACTGCTTTATTGTGTCAAGTTCCAAAGAGCTAGCACAAACCGTGTTTGATTTAGATTTCCAAATACATGTATCCCGATAGGAGAAAACAGAGTGAAACCTAAAAATGAAAACGGTTACTGCAAACGAACGGTTTAACCTAGAACGAAATTTGGTGAGCCAAGTGGTTTTGGTGTACTGATCATTACCTGAAAGAATCATCAAGATTGGGTGAAAAAATGTTGGCTGAGATTTCAGGCAACTCGTAGATTTTTGGAAGCTTGGTAACCCCTTTGCATGAAAGTGATTTTCGCCAGTGTTTTCTTAGGGCTACATCAACAGCAAACAAACCATTGAGACAGAACTTGAAACTGCTTTATTGTGTCAAGTTCCAAAGAGCTAGCACAAACCGTGTTTCATTTAGAGTTCCAAATACATGTATCCCTGTAGGAGAAAACAGAGTGAAACCTAAAAATGAAAACGGTTACTGCAAATGAACGGTTTAACCTAGAAGAACGAAATTTGGTGAGCCAAGTGGTTTTGGTGTACTGATCATTACCTGAAAGAATCATCAAGATTGGGTGAAAAAATGTTGGCTGAGATTTCAGTAAACTCGAAGGTTTTTGGAAGCTTGGCAACCCCTTTCCATGAAAGTGATTTTCGCCAGTCTCTGCTTAGGGCTACAAAAACAGCAAACAAACCATAGAGAGAGAACCTGAAACTAGTTTATTGTGTCAACTTTCAAAGAGCTAGCAGAAACCGTGTTTAAATTAGAGTTCCAACTACATGTATCCCTATAGGAGAAAACAGAGTGAAACCTAAAAATGAAAACGGTTACTGCAAACGAACGGTTTAACCTAGAAGAACGAAATTTGGTGAGCCAAGTGGTTTTGGTGTACTGATCATTACCTGAAAGAATCATCAAGATTGGGTGAAAAAACGTTGGCTGAGATTTCAGGCAACTGGAAGTTTTTTGAAAGCTTGGCATCCCCTTTCCATGAAAGTGATTTTCGCCAGTCTCTGCTTAGGACTACATCAACAGCAAACAAATCATAGAGATAGAACTTGAAACTACTTTATTGTGTCAAGTTTCAAAGAGCTAGCACAAACCGTGTTTGATTTAGAGTTCCAAATACCTGTATCCCGATAGGAGAAAAAAGAGTGAAACCTAAAAATGAAAACGGTGACTGCAAACGAACGGTTTAACCTAGAACGAAATTTGGTGAGCCAAGTGGTTTTGGTGTACTGATCATTACCTGAAATAATCATCAAGATTGGGTGAAAAAATGTTGACTGAGATTTCAGGCAACTAGTAGTTTTTTGGAAGCTTGGCAACCCTTTTCCATCAAAATGATTTTCGCCAGTCTCTGCTTAGGGCTACATCAACAGCAAACAAACCATAGAGATAGAACTTGAAACTGCTTTACTGTGTCAAGTTTCAAAGAGCTAGCATAAACCGTGTTTAATTTAGAGTTCCAAATACATGTATCCATATAGGAGAAAACAGAGTGAAACCTAAAAATGAAAACGGTTACTGCAAACGAACGGTTTAACCTAGAATAACGAAACTTGGTGAACCTAGTGGTTTTGGTGTACTGATCATACCTGAAAGAATCATCAAGATTGGGTGAAAAAATGTTGGCTGAGATTTCAGGCAACTCGTAGTTTTTGGAAGCTTGGCAACCCCTTTCCATGAAAATGATTTCGCCATTCTCTGCTTAGGGCTACATCAACAGCAAACAAACTATAGAGATAGAACTTGAAACTGCTTTATTGTGTCAAGTTTCAAAGAGCTAGCACAAATCGTGTTTGATTTAGAGTTCCAAATACGTGTATCCTTACAGGAGAAAACAGAGTGAAACCTAAAACTGAAAACGGTTACTGCAAACGAACGGTTTAACCTAGAAGAACGAAATTTGGTGAGCCAAGTGGTTTTGGTGTACTGATCATTATCTGAAAGAATCATCAAGATTGGGTGAAAAAATGTTTGCTGAGATTTCAGGCAATTCGTAATTTTTTGGAAGCTTGGCAACCCCTTTCCATGAAAGTGATTTTCGCCAGTCTCTGCTTAGGGCTACATCAACAGCAAACAAACCATAGAGATAGAACTTGAAACTGCTTTATTGTGTCAAGTTTCAAAGAGGTAGCACAAACCGTGTTTGATTTAGAGTTCCAAATACATGAATCCCTATAGGAGAAAACAGTGAAACCTAAAAATGAAAACGGTTACTGCAAACGAACGGTTTAACCTAGAAGAACGAAATTTGGTGAGTCAAGTGGTTTTGGTGTACTGATCATTACCTAAAAGAATCATCAAGATTGGGTGAAAAAATGTTTGCTGAGATTTCAGGCAACTCGTAGTTTTTTGGAAGCTTGGCAACCCCTTTCCATGAAAGTGATTTTCGCCAGTCTCTGCTTAGGGCTACATCAACAGCAAACAAACCATAGAGATAGAACTTTAAACTGCTTTATTGTGTCAAGTTTCAAAGAGCTAGCACAAA
Organism: Ictidomys tridecemlineatus; assembly: GCF_052094955.1. Taxonomy (NCBI): domain Eukaryota; kingdom Metazoa; phylum Chordata; class Mammalia; order Rodentia; family Sciuridae; genus Ictidomys; species Ictidomys tridecemlineatus. Next base: position 3,030 of record NW_027525282.1, on the reverse strand, counting down.
CCGTGTTTGATTTAGAGTTCCAAATACATGTATCCCTATAGGAGAAAACAGAGTGAAACCTAAAAATGAAAACGGTTACTGCAAACGAACGGTTTAACCTAGAACAAAATTTTGTGAGCCAAGTGGTTTTGGTGTACTGATCATTACCTGAAAGAATCATCAAGATTGGGTGAAAAAATGTTTGCTGAGATTTCAGGGAACTCGTAGTGTTTTGGAAGCTTGGCAACCCCTTTCCATGAAAGTGATTTTCGACAGTGTTTTCTTAGGGCTACATCGACAGCAAACAAACCATAGAGATAGAACTTGAAACTGCTTTATTGTGTCAAGTTTCAAAGAGCTAGCACAAACCGTGTTTGATTTAGAGTTCCAAATACATGTATCCCTATAGGAGAAAACAGAGTGAAACCTAAAAATGAAAACGGTTACTGCAAACGAACGGTTTAACCTAGAAGAACGAAATTTGGTGAGCCAAGTGGTTTTGGTGTACTGATCATTACCTGAAAGAAACATCAAGATTGGGTGAAAAAATGTTTGCCGAGATTTCAGGCAACTTGTAGTTTTTTGGAAGCTTGGCAACCCCTTTCCATGAAAGTGATTTTCGCCAGTCTCTGCTTAGGGCCACATCAACAGCAAACAAACCATTGAGACAGAACTTGAAACTGCTTTATTGTGTCAAGTTCCAAAGAGCTAGCACAAACTGTGTTTGATTTAGATTTCCAAATACATGTATTTCTATAGGAGAAAACAGAGTGAAACCTAAAAATGAAAACGGTTACTGCAAACGAACGGTTTAACCTAGAACGAAATTTTGTGAGCCAAGTGGTTTTGGTGTACTGATCATTACCTGAAAGAATCATTAAGATTGGGTGAAAAAATGTTGGCTGAGATTTCAGGCAACTCCTAGTTTTTGGAAGCTTGGTAACCCCTTTGCATGAAAGTGATTTTCGCCAGTGTTTTCTTAGGGCTACATCAACAGCAAACAAACCATCGAGACAGAACTTGAAACTGCTTTATTGTGTCAAGTTCCAAAGAGCTAGCACAAACCGTGTTTCATTTAGAGTTCCAAATACATGTATCCCTATAGGAGAAAACAGATTGAAACCTAAAAATGAAAACGGTTACTGCAAATGAACGGTTTAACCTAGAAGAACGAAATTTGGTGAGCCAAGTGGTTTTGGTGTACTGATCATTACCTGAAAGAATCATCAAGATTGGGTGAAAAAATGTTTGCTGAGATTTCAGGCAACTCGTAGTGTTTTGGAAGCTTGGCAACTCCTTTCCATGAAAGTGATTTTCGACAGTGTTTTCTTAGGGCTACATCGACAGCAAACAAACCATAGAGATAGATATTGAAACTGCTTTATTGTGTCAAGTTTCAAAGAGCTAGCACAAACCGTGTTTGATTTAGAGTTCCAAATACATGTATCCCTATAGGAGAAAACAGAGTGAAACCTAAAAATGAAAACGGTTACTGCAAACGAACGGTTTAACCTAGAAGAACAAAATTTGGTGAGCCAAGTGGTTTTGGTTTACTGATCATTACCTGAAAGAAACATCAAGATTGGGTGAAAAAATGTTTGCCGAGATTTCAGGCAACTTGTAGTTTTTTGGAAGCTTGGCAACCCCTTTCCATTAAAGTGATTTTCGCCAGTCTCTGCTTAGGGCCACATCAACAGCAAAAAACCATTGAGACAGAACTTGAAACTGCTTTATTGTGTCAAGTTCCAAAGAGCTAGCACAAACCGTGTTTGATTTAGATTTCCAAATACATGTATCCCGATAGGAGAAAACAGAGTGAAACCTAAAAATGAAAACGGTTACTGCAAACGAACGGTTTAACCTAGAACGAAATTTGGTGAGCCATGTGGTTTTGGTGTACTGATCATTACCTGAAAGAATCATCAAGATTGGGTGAAAAAATGTTGGCTGAGATTTCAGGCAACTCGTAGTTTTTTGGAAGCTTGGCAACCCCTTTGCATGAAAGTGATTTTCGCCAGTGTTTTCTTAGGGCTACATCAACAGCAAACAAACCATTGAGACAGAACTTGAAACTGCTTTATTGTGTCAAGTTCCAAAGAGCTAGCACAAACCGTGTTTCATTTAGAGTTCCAAATACATGTATCCCTATAGGAGAAAACAGATTGAAACCTAAAAATGAAAACGGTTACTGCAAATGAACGGTTTAACCTAGAAGAACGAAATTTGGTGAGCCAAGTGGTTTTGGTGTACTGATCATTACCTGAAAGAATCATCAAGATTGGGTGAAAAAATGTTTGCTGAGATTTCAGGCAACTCGTAGTGTTTTGGAAGCTTGGCAACTCCTTTCCATGAAAGTGATTTTCGACAGTGTTTTCTTAGGGCTACATCGACAGCAAACAAACCATAGAGATAGATATTGAAACTGCTTTATTGTGTCAAGTTTCAAAGAGCTAGCACAAACCGTGTTTGATTTAGAGTTCCAAATACATGTATCCCTATAGGAGAAAACAGAGTGAAACCTAAAAATGAAAACGGTTACTGCAAACGAACGGTTTAACCTAGAAGAACAAAATTTGGTGAGCCAAGTGGTTTTGGTTTACTGATCATTACCTGAAAGAAACATCAAGATTGGGTGAAAAAATGTTTGCCGAGATTTCAGGCAACTTGTAGTTTTTTGGAAGCTTGGCAACCCCTTTCCATTAAAGTGATTTTCGCCAGTCTCTGCTTAGGGCCACATCAACAGCAAAAAACCATTGAGACAGAACTTGAAACTGCTTTATTGTGTCAAGTTCCAAAGAGCTAGCACAAACCGTGTTTGATTTAGATTTCCAAATACATGTATCCCGATAGGAGAAAACAGAGTGAAACCTAAAAATGAAAACGGTTACTGCAAACGAACGGCTTAACCTAGAACGAAATTTGGTGAGCCAAGTGGTTTTGGTGTACTGATCATTACCTGAAAGAATCATCAAGATTGGGTGAAAAAATGTTGGCTGAGATTTCAGGCAACTCGTAGTTTTTTGGAAGCTTGGCAACCCCTTTGCATGAAAA